>NC_056746.1:114195808-114275808 GCF_019279795.1 Protopterus annectens | reverse complement strand
TTTATTTTAATGCAGTACACAGCACAGATTAATGGTGCAATTCTATGTTAAAGGTGTCCCTTTCTTTTAATGCAGTACACAGCGCAGATTAATGGTGCAATTCTATGTTAAAGGTGTCCCTTTCTTTTAATGCAGTACGCAGCACAGATTAATGGTGCAATTCTATGTTAAAGGTGTCCGTTTCTTTTAATACAGTACACAGCACAGATTAATGGTGCAATTCTATGTTAAAGGTGTCCCTTTCTTTTAATGCAGTACGCAGCACAGATTAATGGTGCAATTCTATGTTAAAGGTGTTCCTTTCTTTTAATGCAGTAAGAAGCACAGATTAATGGTGCAATTCTATGTTAAAGGTGTCCCTTTATTTTAATGCAGTACACAGCACAGATTAGAGGTGCAATTCTATGTTAAAGGTGTCCTTTCTTTTAATGCAGTACACAGCACAGATTAATGGTGCAATTCTATGTTAAAGGTGTCCGTTTCTTTTAATGCAGTACGCAGCACAGATTAATGGTGCAATTCTATGTTAAAGGTGTCCCTTTATTTTAATGCAGTACACAGCACAGATTAATGGTGAAATTCTATGCTAAAGGTGTCCCTTTCTTTTAATGCAGTACACAGCACAGATTGATGGTGCAATTCAATATTAAAGGTGTCCCTTTCTTTTAATGCAGTACGCAGCACAGATTAATGGTGCAATTCTATGTTAAAGGTGTCCGTTTCTTTTAATACAGTACACAGCACAGATTAATGGTGCAATTCTATGTTAAAGGTGTCCCTTTCTTTTAATGCAGTACGCAGCACAGATTAATGGTGCAATTCTATGTTAAAGGTGTTCCTTTCTTTTAATGCAGTATGCAGCACAGATTAATGGTGCAATTCTATGTTAAAGGTGTCCCTTTATTTTAACGCAGTACACAGCACAGATTAAAGGTGCAATTCTATGTTAAAGGTGTCCTTTCTTTTAATGCAGTACACAGCACAGATTAATGGTGCAATTCTATGTTAAAGGTGTCCATTTCTTTTAATGCAGTACGCAGCACAGATTAATGGTGCAATTCTATGTTAAAGGTGTCCCTTTATTTTAATGCAGTACACAGCACAGATTAATGGTGAAATTCTATGCTAAAGGTGTCCCTTTCTTTTAATGCAGTACACAGCACAGATTGATGGTGCAATTCAATATTAAAGGTGTCCCTTTCTTTTAATGCAGTACGCAGCACAGATTAATGGTGCAATTCTATGTTAAAGGTGTCCCTTTATTTTAATGCAGTACGCAGCACAGATTAATGGTGCAATTCTATGTTAAAGGTGTCCCTTTCTTTTAATGCAGTACACTGCACAGATTAATGGTGCAATTCTATGTTAAAGGTGTCCCTTTCTTTTAATGCAGTACACAGCACAGATTAATGGTGCAATTCTATGTTAAAGGTGTCCGTTTCTTTTAATGCAGTACACAGCACAGATTAATTGTGCAATTCTATGTTAAAGGTGTCCCTTTCTTTTAGTGCAGTACACAGCGCAGATTAATGGTGCAATTCTATGTTAAAGGTGTCCCTTTCTTTTAATGCAGTACACAGCGCAGATTAATGGTGCAATTCTATGTTAAAGGTGTCACTTTCTTTTAATGCAGTACACAGCGCAGATTAATGGTGCAATTCTATGTTAAAGGTGTCCTTTTCTTTTAATGCAGTACACAGCACAGATTAATGGTGCAATTCTATGTTAAAGGTGTCCCTTTCTTTTAATGCAGTACACAGCACAGATTAATGGTGCAATTCTATGTTAAATGTGTCCGTTTCTTTTAATGCAGTATGCAGCACAGATTAATGGTGCAATTCTATTTTAAAGGTGTGCCTTTCTTTTAATGCAGTACACAGCACAGATTAATGGTGCAATTCTATGTTAAAGGTGTCCCTTTCTTTTAATGGAGTACACAGCGCAGATTAATGGTGCAATTCTATGTTAAAGGTGTCCCTTTCTTTTAATGCAGTACGCAGCACAGATTAATGGTGCAATTCTATGTTAAAGGTGTCCATTTCTTTTAATGCAGTACACAGCACAGATTAATGGTGCAATTCTATGTTAAAGGTGTCCCTTTATTTTAATGCAGTACACAGCATAGATTAATGGTGCAATTCTATGTTAAATGTGTCCCTTTCTTTTAATGCAGTACACAGCACAGATTAATGGTGCAATTCTATATTAAAGGTGTCCCTTTCTTTTAATGCAGTACACAGCACAGATTAATGGTGCAATTCTATGTTAAAGGTGTCCCTTTCTTTTAATACAGTACACAGCGCAGATTAATGGTGCAATTCTATGTTAAAGGTGTCCCTTTCTTTTAATGCAGTGCACAGCACAGATTAATGGTGCAATTCTATGTTAAAGGTGTCCGTTTCTTTTAATGCAGTACGCAGCACAGATTAATGGTGCAGTTCTATGTTAAAGGTGTCCCTTTCTTTTAATGCAGTACACCGCACACATTAATGGTGCAATTCTATGTTAAAGGAGTCTGTATCTTTTAATGCAGTATGCAGCACAGATTAATGGTGCCATTCTATGTTAAAGGTGTCCCTTTCTTTTAATGCAGTACACAGCACAGATTAATGGTGCAATTCTATGTTAAAGGTGTCCCTTTCTTTTAATGCAGTACACAGCACAGATTAATGGTGCAATTCTATGTTAAAGGTGTGTCTTTCTTTTAATACAGTACACAGCACAGATTAATCGTGCAATTCTATGTTAAAGGTGTCCTTTTCTTTTAATGCAGTACACAGCACAGATTAATGGTGCAATTCTATGTTAAAGGTGTCCCTTTCTTTTAATGCAGTACGCAGCACAGATTAATGGTGCAATTCTATGTTAAAGGTGTCCTTTTCTTTTAATGCAGTACACAGCACAGATTAATGGTGCAATTCTATGTTAAAGGTGTCCCTTTCTTTTAATGCAGTACGCAGCACAGATTAATGGTGCAATCCTATGTTAAAGGTGTTCCTTTCTTTTAATGCAGTATGCAGCACAGATTAATGGTGCAATTCTATGTTAAAGGTGTCCCTTTATTTTAATGCAGTACACAGCACAGATTAAAGGTGCAATTCTATGTTAAAGGTGTCCTTTCTTTTAATGCAGTACACAGCACAGATTAATGGTGCAATTCTATGTTAAAGGTGTCCGTTTCTTTTAATGCAGTACGCAGCACAGATTAATGGTGCAATTCTATGTTAAAGGTGTCCCTTTATTTTAATGCAGTACACAGCACAGATTAATGGTGAATGTCTATGTTAAAGGTGTCCCTTTCGTTTAATGCAGTACACAGCACAGATTGATGGTGCAATTCAATATTAAAGGTGTCCCTTTCTTTTAATGCAGTACGCAGCACAGATTAATGGTGCAATTCTATGTTAAAGGTGTCCCTTTATTTTAATGCAGTACGCAGCACAGATTAATGGTGCAATTCTATGTTAAAGGTGTCCCTTTCTTTTAATGCAGTACACTGCACAGATTAATGGTGCAATTCTATGTTAAAGGTGTCCCTTTCTTTTAATGCAGTACACAGCACAGATTAATGGTGCAATTCTATGTTAAAGGTGTCCGTTTCTTTTAATGCAGTACACAGCACAGATTAATTGTGCAATTCTATGTTAAAGGTGTCCCTTTCTTTTAATGCAGTACACAGCGCAGATTAATGGTGCAATTCTATGTTAAAGGTGTCCCTTTCTTTTAATGCAGTACACAGCGCAGATTAATGGTGCAATTCTATGTTAAAGGTGTCACTTTCTTTTAATGCAGTACACAGCGCAGATTAATGGTGCAATTCTATGTTAAAGGTGTCCTTTTCTTTTAATGCAGTACACAGCACAGATTAATGGTGCAATTCTATGTTAAAGGTGTCCCTTTCTTTTAATGCAGTACACAGCACAGATTAATGGTGCAATTCTATGTTAAATGTGTCCGTTTCTTTTAATGCAGTATGCAGCACAGATTAATGGTGCAATTCTATTTTAAAGGTGTGCCTTTCTTTTAATGCAGTACACAGCACAGATTAATGGTGCAATTCTATGTTAAATGTGTCCCTTTTTTAATGCATTACACAGCACAGATTAATGGTACAATTCTATGTTAAAGGTATCCCTTTTTTAATGCAGTACACAGCACAGATTAATGGTGCAATTCTATGTTAAAGGTGTCCCTTTCTTTTAATGCCACGTACACAGCACAGATTAAAGGTGCAATTCTATGTTAAAGGTGTCCCTTTCTTTTAATGCAGTACGCAGCACAGATTAATGGTGCAATTCTATGTTAAAGGTGTCCATTTCTTTTAATGCAGTACACAGCACAGATTAATGGTGCAATTCTATGTTAAAGGTGTCCCTTTATTTTAATGCAGTACACAGCATAGATTAATGGTGCAATTCTATGTTAAAGGTGTGCCTTTCTTTTAATGCAGTACACAGCACAGATTAATGGTGCAATTCTATATTAAAGGTGTCCCTTTCTTTTAATGCAGTACACAGCACAGATTAATAGTGCAATTCTATGTTAAAGGTGTCCCTTTCTTTTAATACAGTACACAGCGCAGATTAATGGTGCAATTCTATGTTAAAGGTGTCCCTTTCTTTTAATGCAGTACACAGCACAGATTAATGGTGCAGTTCTATGTTAAAGGTGTCCCTTTCTTTTAATGCAGTACACAGCACAGATTAATGGTGCAATTTTATGTTAAAGGAGTCTGTTTCTTTTAATGCAGTATGCAGCACAGATTAATGGTGCCATTCTATGTTAAAGGTGTCCCTTTCTTTTAATGCAGTACACAGCACAGATTAATGGTGCAATTCTATGTTAAAGGTGTCCCTTTCTTTTAATGCAGTACACAGCACAGATTAATGGTGCAATTCTATGTTAAAGGTGTGCCTTTCTTTTAATACAGTACGCAGCACAGATTAATGGTGCAATTCTATGTTAAAGGTGTCCTTTTCTTTTAGTGCAGTACACAGCACAGATTAATGGTGCAATTCTATGTTAAAGGTGTCCCTTTCTTTTAATGCAGTACGCAGCACAGATTAATGGTGCAATTCTATGTTAAAGGTGTCCCTTTCTTTTAATGCAGTACGCAGCACAGATTAATGGTGCAATTCTATGTTAAAGGTGTCCCTTTCTTTTAATGCAGTACACAGCACAGATTAATGGTGCAATTCTATGTTGAAGGTCTCCGTTTCTTTTAATGCAGTACGCATTACAGATTAATGGTGCAATTCTATGTTAAAGGTGTCCCTTTCTTTTAATGCAGTACACAGCACAGAATAATGGTGCAATTCTATGTTAAAGGTGTCCGTTTCTTTTAATGTAGTACACAGCACAGATTAATGGTGCAATTCTATGTTAAAGGTGTCCGTTTCTTTTAATGCAGTACACAGCACAGATTAATGGTGCAATTCTATGTTAAAGGTGTCCCTTTCTTTTAATGCAGTACACAGCACAGATTAATGGTGCAATTCTATGTTAAAGGTGTCCGTTTCTTTTAATGCAGTATGCAGCACAGATTAATGGTGCAATTCTATGCAAAGGTCCGTCTGCTCTTGTTCCTGCATGGGAATGTTTGTTGCAATGCCCTTTGCTTAGGTCAAAATACTGGAGATGTGGATCACCTACACCTGATGCAGGATATGGCAGCTCATTTATTAATGGCAGCTAAGTGGCATTCCCATTTTATATCTATACTGCATTGTCTGTTCTGGCTTTTGAGAAGAATGCACGATCATTCTCTGATTTAGCGAGCTCTACATTACATGAATATCATGAATATCACCCACATGAACAAGCTGCTAACACTCTTCCATCCACGGTGCAGCACAGGGACTACTAGTGACTTTGTCCAGGGCACTGCAGCCAAACCCCCTGTCCTGCAGTCATGTTTTTTATGTCTCTTATTCAGTACCTTGTCCTTTACTGTCTGAGCCAATAACAGCACATTATGAGTTCCCTCAAAATGCAGCTTTTTCATAAAACTTACCTTTGACTCATTTTAACTTCCTCAACACAAAATTCAAAATAGTTAATATATGTATATATATATATATATATATATATATATATACATATACATATATATATATATGTGTGTGTGTGTGTATACAGTATATATAATTAGTTTTAAGATTTTGTTTTTAATTATTTTCTTGAGAGTATTGAATATTTATAATTTTTTTGTCCACTTTAGATTAGGTCTACAAGGATTTAATTGATTGAATTATGTTTATTCTTACTTTAAAATAACATAGGATTAGGTTTGCCACATATATTTGTTTGAACAATTTAATTATATGCTCCTGATGAGACGCACCATTCCTACAGCTCTGAGAAGTTCTCTACTAAGATGCATGTACCCTCACTGCTGTGGTGTTTCATTGTCTTTTAGTTTGTAAAACAAAACAGTACTGTATACCTGCACCCCTTCACTCCTTTAATATTTTGTGTAGAGGATTATGGCTCTGAAATGTTAGCAAGCTGCTTCTTGTTCTCAGTGGTAAAAGGTTTGATTCCCTCCACCCCATTTGCCTACTGGGTCCATCTGAGCAAGTCACTTGAATAGGCACTGCTCCTGGGTTACCATGAAATGGGACACTTATACCCAATGGACTTGCCTGGTTAAAAATGTATACAATTAAAATATATATATTTGGCTAAGGTCCACTGTTTACAGTGATATGTGTACAGACCACTACACCATCTGCAGTTCTGACTAATCATTTTTATTCATTCTTACTAACTTACTGTGTCTGCAGTCTGCCAAGCCTGATTTCAGTACCTAAGATGTCTTGTTTATTTTAGGCAGCATTCTATGCTTCACTTTTTTATGAGCGATGTTATGTACACGTTAATGCCATTTATTATGACCATATCACTCATTGCATTTTATGCTCTGTTTTGTGTAAACATTTAGTATTGCAAAACTGGTTCTCCTTGATAAGAACCCTTTGAAAAGAACTTGCATTTCTAGTGTAGCAACAAACAATTACTTAAATTGAGGGTGTATGACAATTTCCGTCTTGTTTGGCTCCTTCGGTTGATGTTATCTCATAACATGGACACAACATTTTAATTCAGTTTTCTTCAATAATCTGTACAAGGCAGAGAATTAACTTCTTTGCTTAATTTGTAGATATTTTTGTTTGCAGCTTTGTTTGCTTTGGCAGGATAAAACTGTAAAATGTCCAGTTTTCAAGGATGTCCTGAATACAGCAACAAAAGTAGGTATCAAAGTACGTAATTATTTTGGCAAAATGTCGATGGGGCCCTGACAGTAGTACATTTCAATTTTGCAGACTTTATATTAAAGTCTACAAAAAGCTGTAGTTTCTAACATTCCAGGATTGAGTTTCACAGCGCTCACTTTCAGATATATTTTGGAACGTACCTTTGTTTTCTCCATTTTCAGCCACTAGTTTCTGCTGAAAGTAACCAGAGTTGACATTATTTTATTAAGAATGCATTTAAATCATTCACCAAGTGGAGTCCTTTTGGTGGTGGTGTTCAGTTTCCATTTGCAACACCAGTGGCTTAGGTCTGGACATAAACCCAGCTCCCTGTAGGGGTTCTGTGGATGGGCACTCTTACTCAGCACAAAGCGTCTGCCCTTCCAAAAGTGCCCATCCAGAAAAGCTCCAAGAAGGGAAGACAACAAACAGAGTGGTGGGGGGTACTAGATATTGCTGAAATCTCTGCTCTGACTTAGAACGAGGAAACCCTCTAGGTCAGGATATAATGCTACTTGCTGGCCTCTCTGCAGTTATATTATGCAACTCTGCTAACCACCTTCTGTAGTTAATTTAGTTGCGGCAAGTTGATTGTGTCACAGATGAGATCACACTTTGATAAGCGTACCAGTAATCAGACGGTTGCCTTGAAAAAATACAGGAAAAATTGAAAAAAAAAGATTTATCAACTGTCCATTCTGAAAGCCATTTCCTGTAGCTGGCTAATACAATATAGTATAAAACACAACACAACACAAGTTAATGCAGCTCTTTAGGTGACATTGAAGTTACCAGCATAGCTTTTAACTTCCTGGCTCAAAATTAGGCACAAACCTAAAAATAATGGGGGACAAATGACCAAAATTAGAGACAGTTTTTAAATGTTAATCTAATTCAGTTAAAAAATAATAAACAATAAATAGGTTTTGCGTTAAGATGAACTTTCTCAACAATAGGAAGTAGAAAGCTTGTCTGGCATTATTGATTGATTATAGCCTTACTAATGCCCCAGAAAATCAAAGATTTTACAATGGACAGGGCATAAAAGAGGCAAAACCAGGGGGCATTCTACAGAATCAGAGACAGCTGAGAGGTAAACTGTGTGTGTTATATTATGAAAAAGAACAACCCAAGCAAAAAATGACAGGGCAGAGAAAAGAGAAAAAGTAGATAGGAAAGTGCAATCCAATTAAAAAGTAACCGTAACTACATCTCAGCACAAAAGCCTTTTCTTGAGGGGCAGTGACCTCTTCAAATTGACATGCTTGTATGTATGTATGTACATATGTATGTATGTATGTGCCTTGCTGTCTTGGTAGTCTGAATACATTCCACCTTGCCAGAATTCTTCTGGAACAAGTTATTCAAGAGGATATTCACACTGGTTTGTCTTTTATAATGTGTGAAATATCTCAGCCGTTTTACATTAGAACAAACATGGATAATTTTAGAGCAGTTTTTATTCCATTTGTAGAACCCTGTTTTAGCCAACAACTCACAGAGATTACTGTCTGGAATGAGTGTAGACTAAACATGGCAACAATTTATTAAGTACTACAGTCCTTATATATCTGGGACTTCCCTGACTAAGCCCTCTGCAGCTGCAACCTTAATTTGTTCCTGCTAATAGTTTAAGGTGGGGGCACAATGTGACCCTCAGAAATTCTGGACAGATAGAAATAACCAGGTGTTTCAGTGACATGAACTGCCTTTGAGGCCAAATTTCTTGAACACAAGGGTTTAATGGGAAGGGTGCAGTAGTATCTCCCTGCCCTGGTTTTCTGTAGTGGATTCGTTTGAATGGCTTTGCTCAGCTGTTGAGCTGTAGGATTAATAACATGTGAGTAAGTGGAATGAGTGGATACACACCCCTACATGCACACTATATTCAGTGCACATAGGATCATAGCAGATTACTGGGCTATCAACCCAGAGGTCATGTTAAGCCTAGCCATTTCAATTTCAACCCAATGTAATGCCATAGAGGTACTAGTCAATACCCAATATTGCATTTAATGATGACTACCCATGTCCAGGAGGGTTTTGGGTGCTATCCCTGGTAAGAATTTATGGTGCCCCATCCACTCATCCAGGTTAGTCTTGAACAGTGTCATAGAGGTGGTCTGTTTCACATGTATTGGTAGCCTGTTCCAAAGATGTGGCAGTCACTGGGGGATAAATCTGTCCCTCCATGTCACCCCATTGTATGGAAGTGTGTCTTTGTGGAGCTTTTCTTCCCTGGCCTCTGCTGAAAAAGAGTGCAAGCTAAGTTAGACATTCCCCGTCAACAAATGTCAAATAAATAAATAATAAATAAATGTCAGCCACAAGATGTGTTTGTATATATGCATATATATGTGTGTGTGTGTGTGTGTGTGTGTGTGTGTGTGTGTGTGTGTGTGTGTGTGTGTGTGTGTGTGTGTGTGTGTACTGTATAAAATATCCCATGTATGTGTACCAGGGCATGTACAGTACCAACCACCACATACATGCAGAACTAAGTGTTTACTGCATGTAGTACTGTGTGTATGAACCAGTGCTTTCATGCATCACCACATTCATACAACACTATATACAACACTAGGATCAACTATAAATCTTTGAAGCTACTCAACTTAACTCTACCTAAGGTACCCAGCAAATATTTCTTGAAAATGACAAGTTGAGAAGAAATATGAGAAATATGCTCATAAATATGCAGTCAAGTCTGTACAGTTTATGAGCAAACACGCTATATACACACATATATATATATATATATATTTGCATAAGTACAAACCCCACTGTACCCCCACAACATGTGAGGGTGGCTTCATTCTTTTACACCCCCTTTAATTTATTATTCTCATACTGAGGTCAATGCAGAGTAGAAAACTTCTTTCACCAAAAGGCTGCAATAGCAGACAGAGCGCATAATAAGAAATAGGACTCTATCAGCAACCACGGTGTAAGCCATAAGACACTCGCAGCTGTCTTAAGCCACACAACACGAGCAGATGCCTTAAGCCATGCGACACTCGCAGCTGTCTTAAGCCACACAACATGAGCAGATGCCTTAAGCCACGTGACACTCGCAGCTGTCTTAAGCCACGCAGCATAAGCAGATGCCTTAAGCCACGCGACATGAGCAGATTCCTTAAGCCATGCAGCATGAGCAGCTGTCTTTCCATGGTGTCAGACTTGAGCGACTGGGATATCAGCACTCTCTTATTGAGGAAACGTGCAACACATAATACTGAATATGTACACTCCTACAGGTATAACGAGAAGCACGCATGCGTTACCATATACACCTGCACTCATGCAGTGCTGCATGTGTAGTTAAAAGCATATGGCAGCATGTTAGACTGTATGTAAAAATGCATGTAGGAAACATGAAAAGCATGTACCATGGTATGCTTTCACTGATGCTGTGTGTCCTATATATGATTCCTAGTCAGTTAACTTCAAGATAAAGTAGAAAGTTACTAATTGCTTGATCCTTTGCAGGGACAATACCAGTGGCCAGGTAGGAAACTGCTAATGATTGCCCAGCATGCTTTTGGGTCAATGGAGAAATGAGGAACAGTGGGTAAAATACCAGTGACAGGGTATCATGTGCCCACACTGGGGCCAAGTGATTAAAGACACAGTAATAAGGGGATGGAAATAAAATCAACAAAAGACACACTGAAAGAGAAAGACAGAGACAGAGAAACAGTTAATACTTTAAATTTAGTCTAACCTTTAGTGGAAAGATGTCCAAAAAAAACCAGAACAAAATGTCATGCATCTGTGCTAACAATTTAAATGGACAAAGGCCATTCTGCATTGTTAGAAAGTCTCATTTATGATACACTGTCTTTTCAGTAGTGATGATGTAATTTAAAAACACAACATGGCTTTTAATGCATGCCTACCTGTTGCTACAATGAAAAAACACATTTTTTTAATATCCTTCTTGTGCTGGTATTTATGGAATTCTTCAAAATGCAGTAAATTACATTTGTTTTTGAAAAAAAAATTGCCAAGATATATCTGGTTAGTGTTCTGGAACATCTGTCTCTGTCCCTTAAAGAGAGATTATAGAATTAAGCCTCATCTAATTTTTTTTACTGGAACTGCTAAACACCCTACAAATGTCTGTTAGTCAGCTACTGTTGTGTTGTTGAGTTGTAGACATAGGGCAGTGAGCATGTTCCCACTGATGCATGGGTTGACTAAAGTGACCTGCTATTTTCCCTCTATATGAAAGAGCGGGCTTATACAGTATCATGTTAAAATCACTCCATTTTAGGGGACGTTTAAGACAAGCAGTCTTTTAAGGCCTTTGACCTGTGCTACTGAACGTAGCTACCTATTGGCTATTTCACTCCCCAAATCATGTACCCTGTAATGAAACGACTGAGAAGCCATCACTAGACACTTTATTTTTCCTGACCCATACAGCCCTCTAGCATGCTGGATCCCCTCTAGTTACTGACACCATATCCAAAAATCTATCATCTCTGACACAGGGCCAGCCTCCAAGAAACAGCCTTGTAACTATAGTATAAAAATTACAACAGCTAGAAGTTCAAATAAAAAAAAAAGCCATGACAAGTCATAAGAGAATTCGACTGCGAAGGAAATACTCGGCTTCTCAGAATTAAGTGTCACGATTATCAATGTTTTGCTATAAGCTTGGTGGGGCAGTCAGAGCACAGACTGTACAGAAAGTCTCAATGAAATTCTTGTTGCTGCGTTTTCACCTGTTTACCACTAACTGAAATATCAACAGACGGTGTTTTTCTGTGGCTTAAGATAAAAAACTCTAAACAGATTTGAAATAATTACTTACAACAACAAATTTACTTCACAGATAAGGTACAGGAAGTTCCATTTTTCACAGAAAACTAAAACACAAATATTTATGTTGTCTGTCTATAACAGAATGTATTTAATATCAACAGCCAAGACCCTTTCTTCTGTGGTAATGCTCAGCTCTGAGTGAAGGAAAAGCCTAGAACGAGTCTTTCTCTGATACACTATTAGCCAGACTGCAGGGGAAAAAGGGAATATTTCTGTTAATTATACTTCATTTCATCACAGCTCATTGTAGCATCACCACAGTATAACACCACAGCTGATAGCTTGAAATGTAAACCGATAAAGATGAAAATAATCCCTCAAGATGTACATTGTAAATATTTTATAGCAGGCAAGCACTTCTACAAACCCATGTGGCGGGCTTTCCCACATGCATCTTAACTTACACATACCGACTTTGGGATCACATCAACTCAAGAACTAGGTAAGATATAACACTATTCCCTTCACCCTAAATGTAACAAACACTTCAAACCAAAAAGATGAAAACATCAACTAGTTTCCCGTAAAAATATCTCAGAGTGACCGAGCAGTGTGGTGACAGTAAAATGATTGCATATTGCTCTACGGTTAAATAGTGGTGACATACAGAAGCAGCCAATCAGATGATCAGCTGTGATAAAATATTCAAATATTCCTGAAAAAAAAAATCCCAATGAGATCATTGGTCTAAAGAGCATGTTATTGCTTTGTCTACTGCAAATATTTTGAAGCCTAATTGGCTGAAGGCAGAAGACAGAATGGAAAATGTCTTATCTCAAGATTACGTGCCCTCAGCTGGTTATATTAATTTTGAGGGGCATTTACAGAGGCATGGATTAAAACAAGTTGTTAATTTTTGTATTCAGCCTTCTATCTGCACTCAAATGGCCTTCAGTATATTGAGGCACTTTATGGTGAATTAGGACCACATAACACTGAGACACTTTGTGGTGAATTAGGACCACATAACACTAAGGCACGTTGTGGTGAATTAGGACTACATAACACTAAGGCACTTTGTGGTGAATTAGGACCACATAACACTAAGGCACTTTGTGGTGAATTAGGACCACATAACACTAAGGCACTTTGTGGTGAATTAGGACTACATAACACTAAGGCACTTTGTGGTGAATTAGGACCACATAACACTAAGGCACTTTGTGGTGAATTAGGACCACATAACACTGAGGCACTTTGTGGTGAATTAGGACCACATAACATTGAGGCACTTCGTGGTGAATTAGGACCACATAACACTGAGGCACTTTGTGGTGAATTAGGACCACATAACACTGAGGAACTTTGTGGTGAATTAGGACCACATAACTACTCTGGAGAATGCACATATGTATAGAAAATAAATATTTACCTTGCAGTAATCCCAGAACCTACAGTTTGATATATAATGGACAGAGTTGGAAGGCACAGCTCAGTGACACTGGAATGGACTTCATTCTCCTGGAATATGTTTATTTTCTAAAAATGCACACTTTAAGTATATTGCTTGTTTGCATATGCGTGTATATATGTATGTATTTATTTATCAGTTGAGTCATTGATGATTGATTCATTGAGTATGGTAATGGGTATTGTCTGACTTGGACTTTGCCATTTTCACTGAGGGCATGAGTAGTAGAAGGACTAAGAAACAAGCACATTGAGCATACATATGATACATGGAGTGTGCTGATTATGAAACATTCATTGAACATATGTGATATATCGAGAGTACTGATTATGAAACAAGTACATGGAACATGTGATACATGGAGTGTGCTGATTATGAAAGATTCATTGAACATATGTGATATATTGAGTGCACTGATTATGAAACAAGTACATGGAACGTGATACATGGAGTGTGCTGGTTATGAAAGATTCATTGAACATATGTGATATATCGAGAGCACTGATTTTGAAACAAGTACATGGAACATTTGATACATGGAGTGTGCTGGTTATGAAACATTCATTGAACATATGTGAAATATCGAGTGCACTGATTATGAAACAAGTACATGGAACATGCATGTGATACATGGAGTGCGCTGATTATGAAACAAATGCATCAAACATGCATGTGATACATGGCGTGTGCTGACTCTGAAACAAGTACATCAGACATTATGTGTGATACATGGAGGTCACTTTTAATGAAACATCGAAAATATGTGTGATACATGGAGTGCGCTGAAACATGCATGTGATACATAGAGTGCGCTGATTATGAAACTAGTACATCGGACACACATGATACATGGAGTGCACTGATTATGAAACAAGTATATGGAACATACATGTGATACATGGAGTGTTCTGATTACGAAACAAGTACTTTGTACATACATGTGATAAATGGAGTGTGATGATTATGAAACAGGTACAGCGGACATACATATAATACATGGAGTGTGATGATTATGAAATAAGTGCATCGAATTTACATGTGGTACATGGAATGCACTGAATATGATACAAGTACACAGGACATACATGTGATGGCGAAAGCCAGGGTACCTTTTTGGATAGGCTTATATAGGCCCTAGGGCTAATAGCCTAGTACCTACCTATGAACCTATGAGACAGTGAAACAAGTACATGGATCATGCATCTGGTATGCAGAAACAAGTGCATCGAAAATACATGTGACGCATGGAGTGTGCTGATTATGCAAGTAAGAGAAAAACATGTTATAGCGAGGCTCATACATAAGAAACTGTCTATAAAATTTGTCACAGTCATTCTAAACTCTGCAGTCACCATGGGAACTTCATGGGAAACTTATTGACAACATTAAATGGTATAAAGCAAAAAGTGTTTTATACACACACAAACACACACACACGCACACTACAGTCTCCACAAAAATACATGGGAAATCAGCTAACAGCTTTAAATACTGTAACACACCTGTCACTGCTGCACACACTGCTCTCAGACTGAGCCTGCATGGGAAACGAAATAGTGTTAAAGTCTGTAAGATGCCTCATGCTACCACACACACACACACACACACACACACACACACGCACACACACACACACACACACACACACACACACACACACACACACACACACACACACACACACACACAATGCAGTCACCATCCAGCTGCAATGGGAAATGAACTTGCAGCTTCATCATAGGAGTTTTAGGAATTACAGAAAAAATTTTGAAACCAGGTTTTTGCCTTGCCACCTCCCACCCTAGACTGTAGCTCTGCTGTTAAGGAAAGCTAAGCTAGTTAGGCCCATGGTGAGTTTATGAATAACTGTCCTGTTATCCTTGTCCCATTTGAAGGAAGATATGGCTTCATCTCCAGAGGACTTGGGAAGCATTTGGCAGTGAATCTATCTCTCTACTTTGTCTTATTAATTTACTAAAGTAGACTGAGATATCTGCTGCTAGTATTTGTGGGATTTTTTAATTTGTGAAGGTACATGAGTTCCTGGACTACTGGGTCCCTTATGGTATGAAAGGTAAGGCATAGGTCCCTTCTTAGGAGTCTAGATGACATTTATTTATTTATTTTATTTATTTAACATTTGTTGACCGGGAAAGTCCGACTAGGTTCCTCAAATCCTGCTTTCAGCGGAGGCCCGGGGAGAAACACTCCAGAAGCATGTCTTTAGAATGTGGGAGGAAACCGGAGTACCCGGAGTACCCGGAGGAAACCCACGCGAACGCAGGGAGAACATGCAAACTCCACACAGAAGGCACCCCATCCGGGAATCGAACCGAAGAACCTCTTGCTGTGAGGCGACAGCTTTAACCGCTGCACCACTGCGCTGCCCCAATGGACATGGAGAAGAACATCAGTATTTCAAGTCATACTGATAGCTTTGAATTTTTAAGTCTATGATTATCTTATTTAGCAACCCCTGGGGCCTTCCAATTGTTTAATATGTCTAGTGAAGTAAGTCCCAAAGGTGGCATTGTATTGTATAACTGGCCTGAACAGTATTGAATATAATGGGATAAAAACCTGTTTACATCTTGATGAGGAAAGAGAATGATCTACCCAGGTCCCAAGGTGTCTAACTACATTTTCAGTTTGAAGTGGGATATTGACTATGCCCTGTGTTGAGGGGAGGGGTTGTCTACCACATGTGACAATGAAGCTCTTTTTAGTGTTTCATTTAAGCCAATTTCAGTGCACCGGTACTGCAGGTTCTTGTTGGAGGGCTTGGACACGATGACAGGGAAATATGACAATGACTTCCAGTTTGCTGTTTTCTGTGTACTTGTAACCCAGAGGTCTTGGTTCTTGGTCAGGAGGTCAGAAGAGTAAATACCAAATAGAAGTGGTACCAGAAATGAGCCCATTGGAACACCACTTGCTACCTTCATTTTCTCTGATGTTGGTCTTGACACCTGCACTGTATGGGTCCTGTGTTTTAACCAACTGGATATCCATCTTGTCACATAGAGATATATGTGTAATGCATTTAGTTTCCTAATTATGCTAGCACAGGGGATGGGGATGGTGCCAAATGCCTTAGGTAGACCAAGGTAAGCCATGTGATTAGAGAGTCCACTGCAAGCAACTTGCGTTACCCTTTCAAAGATGTTCACCAGATCCACTAGGCAGTCTCTATATTTTACAATGTCAAATTGCTGTGGGTATAGCCTGAAGAGATTTTTAATGTCAAAGATTATCAGCTTGGCTGTAATACGTTCCTTGGCCTTGCAAATGATACTTGGGCTAATGTGCCTATAATGTTTGGGGTCCTTAGTGGGGCCACCCTTATTTAGTGGCATCACCAAAGCTGTGTGCCAGACTTCAGGACAGAGCCTCTTGCTTGGCTTGTTTTAAATAGTTTATGGACTGTTTCCTCCAGGGCAAATTTAGTACTGTTTATCTAGCAGCCTGATACATTATCTGGTACAATGGAAGAGATGTTTTTGGTCTTAGACAACACTTTCAGTACACGTTCTTTGGGGAAGATGGGGGTTTGAGACAATTGAAGACAGAGAGTCTTTGTATAGTCATTTCAGGAATAAAATTTGCAATTAATTTATTTATTAACATATTGACAATATCCACAGCTTCCAAGCAGATGTGTCATTGTGTATGAATTCTGTAAATGTTCTGCATCATTTCTTAATTTCATAATGTAACTGGAAGAAGATATGCAGTTCTCTTTGGCTTCAGATGTTAAACCAAGTTCTTGGGTTGCTTTAATAGATTTGATTGTCTTTTTTTTTTTAAATTTTAGTTAAACTTCTGATATAATCCTTAATCTAGGGGGTCTTTTGATTTGCTGTATACTTTGATGAGTTTTTCCTTTTGTTGTACATTGTGTTTTTTTGTAAGTGGACAACTAGGGTTGTTTGCTTTTAAATATCCTATTATATTTTAATCTGAATAGGACTTCTAGTTGTATAGATGTATCAAGGTGGATCTAAAACTCCTTTGTAAACCTGTTGACTGAGGGAATGGAGTGATGTTATAGATGAACATTAATACTCTATATACTGGCTTCAGTGGGTTTCTATAGTTTGATGGAGAAGGTTACTAGCTTGCAATCAGACTTAACCATGGAAGGAGTTAACAGGTGATTTGTGCACAATGAAGATATATTTGTAAGCACTTGGTTAATAATATTTTCTCCTCTAACTAGTTTGGTAGCAATTTGAGCCATGGAGTTTGTTTATTTCCAAAAACTTATATGCATATTCTACATTGGAGGTGTAGGTACTGTCTCCTAAAATAATGAGTTCTTGTTTATGGTAAGTTCCTCAAGTACATTTAGGGACCTTACATTAACTTTGTGGGGCATGGAAGTTGTCCTTTAAATGTTATAACATGACTTTTACAGCTACAGACACTGCAATCACCATAGAACTGCTTGGAAAAATAAGCAAACAGCTTTAAAGGCTGTAACACACCTCTCACTGCCACGGACATTTCAGTCACAGTGGAACACCATGAGAAAACCATCTAACAGCTTTAAGTGTTGTAGCAGACCTCAAGCAACCACACACTGAAGTAACCACAGACCTGCATCAGAAAACAGCAGCATTAAATGCTTTAAGACACATCTTGCACACAGGCAGTGAGAGGTGAACTACTGTGGTAATCAGCCAAAGCATTAAAAGCTGTCATCACACCTCTCAACTGATCCTAATTTTATTTGTTTGCTTGTTTTGTTGCAGCCAATAGCAACATGGACCAACAGCATTAAAGCAAATGTCATAACCTGTTTATGAAAACAATAATTACTCTAGAAAAGTCATATTACATTATGGTTCTACACACCAACTATATAGCATTGTTCTCGCTTTTAAATTATTTTCTTATTTATTTATTTGTATTTCTTTACCGTAATAGTCAGGCTGGGCATAGTACTTTTTCAGTGGAGGCCCGGGGAGAAAAGCTCCAAGATTTTATAAAAGTGATTTACAATGTAGAGCTATAAATAAGGCCATAAATAAGAAGGTATGCAGGATGGGGTCTATATTAAAAGACAGAAGACATGTTTCAGTGAACACCTCTTGGTCGACACGTAAAGAGCAAACACATTAAAGTGTGAATGCTCAAAACAGTGGTTTCTTTCCCTTATTACGTGTCGACCAAGCAGTGTTCGCTGAAACAGCTCTTCGGTCTTTTAATATAGACCTGCAGGATGCAGGCATAGGTTACAGTTAACACAGGAGATTAGTTAATACAGTTTAAAAGTAGTTGAAGAGTAGTTCTACCTTTGTGGGAGGAACAAGACAAAATTAATGAGTATTGTTTACATATTTTGTGAGTACTTTACTTATGGGAAGAGAGAGAAAACAGAACTGACGAACTGGCTGAGGTTGTCGTAGTAGGTGTGTGGAAGTAGTAGAAATGTTTGAGAGAACCGGGCGAGGGAGGAGTACAAGAATATGGTAAGAGTGCATGAGGACAGTCACTTTTATCTGGGGCTGGAGCAAGGGCAGGACCAGGAGATAAACACATGTTGCTTCAGTAGATGTATCAAGTGTTTTTTTGTTATTGTTTAGTTTTAAAGACAGTGTAATGGAGCTCCACAACCTGGAGACAAAGCATAAGGGAAGCACTTGGCAAGTTGTTGGATTTAATTATTTGCAGTATATGTTTATATGTAGAGTGGAGATATTTTTGGATTATATTGTAGAAGGATGTGGCACAGATTTGGACATTTTCCTTGAGTCAGGAATGGGTCAGCTGTAGCTATGAGTATGCTAGATGGTGTTCGAGTTTAGCCAGTGAAGTTTCTTCGGGGCTAGGTAGTGGGGTGACTTGTATGGGAGATGTGCTGCAAATTTACTTATGTTGTAGCGCTCTTCAAGAAGGAGCTCCATACAGGAATGTAGGTGGAAGCTATGTATTGGAAATGGGTGTCCTGCTGTCACTGTCAGCTAAGGTTTTGCTCTGTAGAGGGTGCCACGTTTTTGATTTTTCTTTACTGCTCATTTATGTAGATATCAAATTTCATGTGCTCATCTGATTTGATACTTAGTTATTTGTATGTGTGTTACTAGTTGAACTGAGATATTAACAAAGTAAGGGAGAAAAGATTTTTGGGGGTGTCAAATTGCTTTGGAGTGAATATCAATTTAGTTTTTTTTCTGGTTTATGAGGAGTTGGGAGTTGAGTTCAGCAGAGAGGAGGGATTGTTTTTCTTTTTTTTTTTGGCTGAAGTTCTCTGAGGTTTTTGCCAAGCATATTACTGTGCAGTCAGTGAAGTACTGGACAATAGTGACATGTTTACTGTACCTGCGGAAGTCATTTATGAAATATTAAAAAGCAGTAGTCATAGAATTGAGCCTTGGGGGCACCCATAGCTATTAAACCAAGTGAGTGAAGGTGTGTCTGGACCAAGGAGGGACAGTTTATTTTTTATCAGCTTGTGGTGAGAGATGGCATCAAAGGCCTTAAAGTGATCTAGAAAGATGGCTGATACTTGATTGCCAGCATTTATATTTGGGTCTATATGATGCTATCAAATGGACTAAATAGCGAATGCTATTTAGTCAATCCGATACTGTCAAAATGGCAAAATAGCGAAGTCACGGAACATCAAATTCTTTCCCCAAGGAAAAAATTTGGTGGGCTGTCTTTGGGACTTTGCCATTTCATCCATGATGGTGCGATCTCGGAGTTGGTATATTTAAGTAAGGGGGTGTGGGGAGCACAGCCCCCCACATGGGGGGTGTGGGAGTAAAGCTCCTCACTGGGTGGAAGGATGACACAATGTTTAAGATGCTTACCTTAAAGAACAAGGTGCAGGGTTTGATTCTCACATGGGGTAACTGGCTAGGCTTTAAAAGGATCAAAAGAGCAGTTAGCCTAGTACTAATCTAATCTAATCTAATCTAATGTAATCTAATCTGATCTAATCTTAAATTTGTGTTTAAGTTTTTTTTTTTTTTTTTTTTTTTTTATGGAGCAGCGAATTTTTTCCCTTGGAAAAAATTGCTGTTCTGTTTGTTCGATATTTTGTTGTTTCGATATTATCGGTACGATGAAATAGCGTTTGCTATTTAGATCATACGATAATATGATATAGATGCTTTTGATTTAGATTAATGGAGCTGGTGAAACTAACCAAAGCTGTGGAGGTTCAATATGGTTGAAAACCATGCTGTGTTGGTGAGAGTAGGTTACTGGCAATGACATATTTTAGCAATTGTAGTTGGATAGTGGTGAAAGGATGGCAGTGGAGCAATAGTTTTAGAGTTTGGTTGAGTGACCACCTTTGTGAAGTGTGAGTATATAGGATTGTTTCCATAGGGTAGGGAGATAACATTCTGATATAAATCTATTGATTAAGATGAAGATGTGGAATGCAATAGCATCTGCAGCCATTTTTATGTAATCGGCAGAGAGTTTGTCAGGAGCAAGAGTGGTGGCTTTTAGGTTATGGAGCATTTTCTTGATGCAGTAAGTTCAAATGTGTGAGTGAATCGGGTTATGGTAATGTCGAGCTGTAAGAATTTTAGCTACGACCAGTTGATGGCCTTCAGATGTGATACACTTTATCTCTGTCAAACGTGGTTACATTGCTTTCTTCATTGTAGTGGTGAGTTGTTTTGTGAAGGGGCTATACTGCCTGGTGATGTAAGTGGAGAGGTGATCACTTATTATATCGGGGAAGGAGACAGAGGAATTGATATTTCTTGGGCAATTAGTAAGTTTTCAGTTGAGTGTGGATCGATACTCACTATTTTTATTGCATCTGATTGAGCTAGTTATGAGCCGTAGAGGTTAATATTACTATTGGAAGTATTGCTTTGAATGGTAGACCAATCAATATAAAGTCCCCGAAAATTAGAGTTTTTTGTGGGAGGTTAGCTGTGGCCTATGAGAGTAGGTGTTCTGCTGAATTGCTATTGTTACATGGAGGTAGATAGGTAGCTATTATGTTAATGGTTTTATGTTTGTTGCTATTAGTATTTCAGCATTACTGATTTGGGGTGGGGGTCTATTGGATGTATAGATATATGTAGAGAATTTTTGTAGATGATGGCAACACTACCTTCCTTTTTATTGTTGTCTGTCTAGTCAGAGTATATTAAATCCATGGGGCAGTATTTTATTATCCTCCATTTCTTGTTTTATCCATGTTTTGGTTGCAGTAACTATGTCTGGAGAGAGGTTAGCTATCAAAATATGTAGTTTTGGCAATTTATTGCACATACTTCTGAGATTTATGTTAACTAAGTGAAGATCTAATTGCTTAGAAGAGGATTTTAAGAGGGTAATATGTGGAGAGTCTTGTTTGTTCACTAAAGCAGATCAGTGCAAAGACCTGGGTTTGGCCGAATATCTCCAGATAATGTTATAAGCTATTCTGACTAGATGTTCTACAGAGAACAAGAGACAGAAGAAGAAAACCACCCCAATGATGCATAATCTGTCGATGCTTTGTCTTTTTGTTGAATTTACTGTCAGGGGATCTGCATCACCTGTTTCATAGTCAATTGCTTCTCCAAAAATTATTTTATAATGGCTTCATTTGAAAATATTTATTGACATTTGAGTGTCGGGCCCTGTCAGCATCACTCCTGATGATGAAGGATTATTTGCACACTGATCTCTGGAGGAGATTAGCTGTTGTTGCATACTGATTTCTGGAGGAGGTGAGCTGTTGTTGCATACTGATCTCTGGAGGAGGTGAGCTGTTGTTGCATACTGATCTCTGGAGGAGGTGAGCTGTTGTTGCATACTGATCTCTGGAGGAGGTGAGCTGTTGTTGCATACTGATCTCTGGAGGAGGTGAGCTGTTGTTGCATACTGATCTATGGAGGAGGTGAGATGTTGTTGCATACTGATCTCTGGAGGAGGTGAGCTGTTGTTGCATACTGATCTCTGGAGGAGGAGAGCTTTTGTTGCATACTGATCTCTGGAGGAGGTGAGCTGTTGTTGCATACTGATCTCTGGAGGAGGTGAGCTGTTGTTGCATACTGATCTCTGGAGGAGGTGAGCTGTTGTTGCATACTGATCTCTGGAGGAGGTGAGCTGTTGTTGCATACTGATCTCTGGAGGAGGTGAGCTGTTGTTGCATACTGATCTCTGGAGAAGGAGAGCTTTTGTTGCATACTGATCTCTGGAGGAGGTGAGCTGTTGTTGCATACTGATCTCTGGAGGAGGTGAGCTGGTGTTGCATACTGATCTCTGGAGGAGGTGAGCTGTTGGCAGTGTGGGCATCCAAGGACCTACAGTTATTATAGTAGGTTTACCTTAACATTCACTGTTGCTGTATGATGTTAGAAATTGTTTTCTGACATGCTTACTCTTTTAATTCTAGGAAAAGAGTTAGGGGGCAGTAGAGTCATGTCCACACGTGGAGAGCTGTGATGCAGGAAAAACACAAGTGCCACCTTACATAAACAGGTTCACATTTCTGCAGACACTGTAATGTCATCATTATTCCTACAGGCCAGGGTAATGTTGTGAAATACCATGAAGAACCAAGGTATGTACTATCTGCTTGAAGGTCAGGAGGTAACCATTTGAAATGTCAGAACCAGCTACAGCGAGTCCTGAAATGCAGAGACTGAATGGCAGAAATAATGGACTTATATAAACTAAGTCTGAGATGCTGTTTCTAGGAATATTCACTTTTCTCTGAGGTATGGCAATCTTGGAGTTGTTGTGTGTGTGTTTATATATATATATATATATATATATATATATATATATATATATATATGTGTGTGTGTGTATGCATGTCCCAGGGGGTGCAGGGGGTTTGCCTCAACGTTCGCTCTTCTTCTGTGTTTTTGGTCTTTTTTCCCAGCCTTTCAGCACTCGGTATTTCAAGTGCTGACATTTCAATACGGAGACAGGTCAGGATTAAAAAACACAACTTTGCAAAAAAAAAGACATGAAGTCTACCATCCAGTATAAAAGGATCTGTAAAATGTCCTGTAGCACTACAACAGTATTAGAGATAATAACCTCTTCAGGCAACACACAGAAGTTCATTTTTTTCTTCATGTTTAGTTTACCTGTTATTTTTTCCTTGACTCAGGTTCTATACTCCTTTATTTGCTGTCAGACATCATAAGACATGCCATTAGCTGACTTTAGAGCTGTTAAGGGGCTGAATGACACTGGAAAAGGTGTTGCTTATGCAAGCAGCATCACTATTCTCATTACGACCAGAGCTGACCGGAAAATGCCTGCTTATAATGTAGTGGATGCAAAAGGTTGCTTAACTCATATTCTACCATATAATCACACACTGATAGGCACACAGTATTTTTTGTACCACAGAATTGCTAACTTGGAGACTTGCTCTGCCTTATGTAGTTCAGCCAGCTAGCCTCTTGTCTGTTTCAGAATACGTATCAGTAGCATGGCTGGACACCTTAAATTTGCACTAGTAACCTGCAGGAAGCTGGCGGGCACTGTGAAAGACCTTTTGTCATACTGTCACTAACATTAATGACATATGTTTTGTGATGTGGAACTGACAATAAGACCTTGTGGAAGACTCAGAATTCTTTCTATGGAGGGCTGTTGTTTTTTGTGCTCTCCTTGACAGAGCTGTATGTCTGAAGGTGCCCAGGTGTGAAATGGTAATGTAGACCTGTGCAAAGGCCTAAAGGTACTATCTGCAGCAGCAGTATCAAAGTGCTTTATTCAGTGCACTGATGACCCTAAAAGGTGATCCTTAGTGACTAGGTTCAAAACCACCCAGTAGACAGCATTATATGGTTTTCAGAGAGTTGGTGGCTGGAGGAAGGTTTCTAATAGCCAGTGTATTTGAGATCAACTACCTTACAGTGTGAAAATGTGTGATGTGTTGGTATAGGTAAATTATGTACGGCATGATTGTAATAGAAAATTATGCATTATCTCAGCTCCATAACTTTGTTATAGTCAGAAAGGGGATAAGTGTACAAGTGAATTTCATTATGGAATTTGGAGGTTTAGGTGCTTTACTTCTAATAAATACTATATATTTATACATATACATCATCTACACTGAGTCCCAGGTGTAGATGAAATGAACACATCACAGGTCATTCCAAAACACAGAGTCTGAATGGCCAAAAAAAATGACTGACATATACCAGGTCTGAGATTGCCATTTATGGGGATATTCCCTTTTCTCTAGAATATGGTCCTTTTGGAGTTTGTAACCATAAGTTTAGTAGTGTGGGACCCACATTTAAGAACTTTCAAGGAAAGGAGAGAAATCTTCAAGATTCACTTTTCCCTTGCAGCTTTTTCATTTTTTTAGTGTGTTGGTGCTCACCCCTCCTACTCTTTAGGCACTAATCAGTACAGAGATGTTTCTCAAAAAGAAGGTCACTATGATGAGGTGAACTCGCTGCGGTGTAGTGAGGATTTGGATGCAAGTTGTTTCTTTTGAATTCACAGGATGACACCACCATCCATGGCACACCCACCAAGGAAGAAGGGTTCGTCTCACCTCCCCATCACTGGTAGCACTTGAGGTATTGAGTGAGGTGTGTCCAATTGATATATATGCATGCAGATCATAAGACCTTATAGTGTCTAGAACTGACCTGCATGTGAAGCAGTATAACCATGCAGACAGTGTACGTGTCCAGCTGCACATAGAACTGACCTGCATGTGAAGCAGTATTACCATGCAGACAGTGTACGTGTCCAGCTGCACATCATACTTAGTGTTTAGCTATAACAGTGCCACAGTGTGATGGACTCTGTGAGTTAACATGTGGGGCCACTGCTGTTATTTTATTGTATACATGAGCAAAAAATGAGGATAGACACTGCATATGCATGCATACTCTAAAGCACAAATACAGCCAGCTGTTTGTGTGTTTGAATGCACATATGCACATGTGTATGTGCATTGGTTGTGTTTCTGTGACCTGTGGTCAGGACCAATAATATTTAAGTGTATGGATTAAACAAAGGAAGTTTGGCAATAAGCAAACATCCAGTACTTGAGTTGCGTTATCATAAGCACAGCACTGTGAACTGTTGGTATTATATGATTCCCTCTGGTCAAGGATGATGAAAACAACTGTAGCATGGTGTCTGCCCCCAGTATTGTATGATTCCGTCTGGTCAAGGATGTTGACAACAACTGCAAAATGGTGTCTGCCCCCCGGTATTGTATGATTCCCTCTGGTCAAGGATAGCGACAACAACTGTAGCATGGTGTCTGCCCCTCCAGTATTGTACGATTCCCTCTGGTCAAGGATACCAACAACAACTGCGGCCTCAGGTTCACAGATTAGTACTATTCTAATTGCCACTGAGGGGCTATTTTAAACCTAGCAAATTACCCTATGTGAGAATCAAACCTTGCACCTTATGTTTGTAAAGCAAACACCTTAACCATTAGGCCAACCTCCCAACAAAATGATCATAGGTATCTACTAGACTAACTACCTTTGTGGGTCATTTTAAGCTTAAACATTTATCCCTATTGAGAATCAAACCCTGCACCTTGTGTTTGTAACCATTATGCTGAACCCCTTCCTCATTGTTTTCTCACTTGCCCAGTCTTAATAAGTGAGTAACCTTTAAATGCTACATCCACAGGGGACAAGGAAGCTCACTCGGTGGCAGGTTACACCCTGAAATGCCAGTGTGGAGTCATGGTGAAAGCTGGAGAGTTAATGTGGGTGCGGGGGACATGGCCACAAGCTAGGTGTCCTGCAGTGGTTGAAGGGAAACAGCAATATGAAGACTTCACCGACAACAGCAAATAAATAAATGCCCCACATACAAAAATGTGAAAAAGTGGTTGTGGGTTGCTGGTTGGGGATTTTCTTTGCCTCTGTGGCCAAGGTCATGGCTGAATAGGGTCACTGGAGATGTTCACTTACCCACCTAAAAAATAATAATTAAAAACTAAAATAAAATAAAGCAAGCATGTGAACAAGCAGTCAAGATTTGCCTAACTCCGTGACTTCTGTCCTTTTCTTCATGTATTCATTCATGTATTCAGTTAGTTTACTTACAAACAAAAAGTGACCAGTTTGCATAAAAGGTAGACTCTTTACTTAATTAACTGAAACTTGATCCTGAGTGAAAAGGATGCAGAATCTTCCCCGACAATCTTCACTGACATTCTTAGGAAGAAACACGATAAATTATTCATTATGCTCATGATGAGACTAAAGTAACTAGTGGGTGACAAATATCCCAGCGTCGCTAGTGTGCTGAAAGCAGGGCTCACCGACAGAGATAAAGAATGAAGATGGTAGGTTAAAACTGAGGATTCTGTCAGTTATGGAAACTTTGTGATAAAGATGGCATCTTGGTTAACCACAAAAGATGCTTTAGTCTGTTATCCCAGGAATAAGCAGGTAGTGTTAGATAATTAGTCAAGGTTATGTTGGTGAAAAGTCAAACCTTTTGTAGGGGCTGCACAATTTTACTGACTTATCTAGCTGGTGCAGGAAATTCTGTACATTTTTCAGAAGCTGTGCTAAGGCCCAGGTGTGATAAGCCACAGGACACCTACGTAATATTCCTGGCTGGGACTGTTTCTTTGAGACTGCGCTATCCCTAACTCAGTATTTATTTATAATCAGTCTCAGACAAAGCAGTTGGTAAGTAAATAAATCTGGTCAAAAATAGGCAGTCCCACTTCAAATTACATCCAGTCTTTTATTTGAAAATGGCTGTTTCTATCACTTCTAGGCACTATGTTTATATCATTAACCTTTCACTGGCCACTGGAATTATTCTTCCCCTAGCCATAATGGCCCACCCCAGTAATGTTACTGACTTACATTCTATCTCCAGTATATCGCTGCTATCAAAATGAGTTGACAAGACAGTTTAGTGCTATCTCCTGCAGTAGATTGCCAAATAGGGCCTAATACATCAGGCCCAGTGCTGCCCACATGGTTTTAGGAAAATGTATAGTACGCTAACTGCTTTCTGCAGGGAGCATAGCAGAAGATCAGTACATAGCTGTTTGCCACTGACATCTATGAACACTAAAAGTGTAACCTTGGTTTGTTATATTCTGATTCTGAGACTGTGGTACATTGGAAAATTCCCCTTACTCTATATTACAGCATTGTTAGTTACTATATGTAAATAGTAGGGGTGTGGGGGCAAAACAAATAGACAAACAAACGCTTAATTGTGACAGTGGCTTATGCTGTTCTCTATTTTTTTATTTTTGGTAGATCACACTTGAGTGTTCACACATTTGAATGCTGAAAATTTGTGCAAAGTTTAGTTGTGCAATCTTATATATGGGGTAACTGTCACCATTTCCACTAACTTAAAGAAGGAATTGCTCACTAGAACCAAATGTGTTGACCTAAAATAGACTAGAAAAATAATGTATCATACATTTCTACTTGCAAGATTATTAAAAAAAAAAAGTTTTGGTAAATGCCTTTGCATTTCACTTCAGTGTTTTCTGACAGACAAAAAATTTCAAGCTGTCTTTGGTTTATCCAGCTCTGATAAGGATTTACTCAGGGAAGGTGTACCCCAGGAGAAAGGTCATAAAGAAACATTCTTCTAAATTATATTGTATCTGATTTAAAGGGTGTGCAAATTATAATGTATGCAGGAGAGTAATTCTAATAAAAAGGGCAACATTTTAGGGTCTCTATCAGAAGCTCGAAAGCTTAAAAGAGCGAATGCTCTTTTATCGAGCTGTAAACATCGAAACCACTACATAGCGAAAACATGGAACAGTGATTTTTTTTCCCGGGGACTTTGCCATTTCCTCCACTGTGGTGCGATCTCGGAGTTGGTAAATTTAAGTGGTGTGTGTGTGTGTGTGTGTGTGTGTGTGGACAGACACTGCATATTTTGTGTTTGCATTTGTGTTTTTTTTTTTTTGCTGATCAGCGATTGTTTTCCCTGGGAAAAAAAAAATCACTGTTCCGTGTCTTCACCATTTAGTGGTTTGGATGTTTACAGCTTGATAAAAGAGAGTTCACTCTTTTAAGCTTTCGAGCTTGTAATATAGACCCACATTTTATTTATTTATTTGACATTTATTTACTGGGAAGTTTCACCTGAACCAGAAAGTGTCCATTTCAGCAGAGACACAGAGAGAAAAGCTCCACAATTACAGTCTTTCAAAAATCAGGTACAGATATTTTAAATCACAAAGTATCATGTTACACTACAAAACATCAAGCACAGATATTTATAATTACAAAGTATCATGTTACACTACAAAACATCAAGCACAGATATTTTAAATCACAAAGTATCATGCTACACTACAAAACATCAAGTACAGATATTTTAAATCACAAAGTATCATGTTACACTACAAAACATCAAGCACAGATATTTTAAATCACAAAGTATCATGTTACACTACAAAACATCAAGCACAGATATTTTATAATTACAAAGTATCATGTTACACTACAAAACATCAAGTACAGATATTTTAAATAAGAAAGTATCATGTTACACTACAAAACATCAAGCACATATATTTTAAATAAGAAAGTATCATGTTACACTACTAAACATCAAGCACAGATATTTTAAATCACAAAGTATCATGTTACACTACAAAACATCAAGTACAGATATTTTAAATCACAAAGTATCATGTTACACTACAAAACCTCAAGTACAGATATTTTAAATGGCTAAGTATCATGTTAAACTGCAAAACATCAAGTACATATATTTTAAATCACAAAGTATCATGTTACACTACAAAACATCAAGTACAGATATTTTAAATCACAAAGTATCATGTTACACTACAAAACATCAATCACAGATATTTTAAATCACAAAGCATTATGTTACACTACAAAACATCAAGTACAGATATTTTAAATCACAAAACATTATGTTACACTACAAAACATCAAGCACAGATATTTTAAATCACAAAGTATCATGTTACACTACAAAACATCAAGTACATATATTTTAAATCACAAAGCATTATGTTACACTACAAAACATCAAGTACAGATATTTTAAATCACAAAACATTATGTTACACTACAAAACATCAAGCACAGATATTTTAAATCACAAAGTATCATGTTACACTACAAAACATCAAGCACAGATATTTTAAATCACAAAGCATTATGTTACACTACAAAACATCAAGTACAGATATTTTATAATTGCAAAGTATCATGTTACACTACAAAACATCAAGTGCAGATATTTTAAATCACAAAGCATCATGTTACATTACAAAACATCAAGCACAGATATTTAAAATCACAAAGTATCATGCTACACTACAAAACATCAAGTACAGCTATTTTAAATCACAAAGTATCATGTTACACTACAAAACATCAAGTACAGATATTTTAAATCACAAAGTATCATGTTACACTACAAAACATCAAGTACATATATTTTAAATCACAAAGCATTATGTTACACTACAAAACATCAAGTACAGATATCTTAAATCACAAAGTATCATGTTACACTACAAAACATCAAGCACAGATATTTTAAATCACAAAGCATTATGTTACACTACAAAACATCAAGCACAGATATTTTAAATCACAAAGCTTTATGTTACACTACAAAACATCAAGTACAGATATTTTATAATTACAAAGTATCATGTTACACTACAAAACATCACGTGCAGATATTTTAAATCACAAAGCATTATGTTACACTACAAAACATCAAGCACAGATATTTTAAATCACAAAGTATCATGTTACACTACAAAACATCAAGCACAGATATTTTAAATCACAAAGTATCATGTTACACTACAAAACATCAAGCACAGATATTTTAAATCACAAAGCATTATGTTACACTACAAAACATCAAGCACAGATATTTTAAATCACAAAGTATCATGTTACACTACAAAACATCAAGCACAGATATTTTAAATCACAAAGTATCATGTTACACTACAAAACATCAAGTACAGATATTTTATAATTACAAAGTATCATGTTACACTACAAAACATCAAGTACAGATATTTTAAATCACAAAGCATTATGTTACACTACAAAACATCAAGTACAGATATTTTAAATCACAAAGTATCATGTTACACTACAAAACATCAAGCACAGATATTTTAAATCACAAAGTATCATGTTACACTACAAAACATCAAGTACAGATATTTTATAATTACAAAGTATCATGTTACACTACAAAACATCAAGTACAGATATTTTAAATCACAAAGCATCATGTTACACTACAAAACATCAAGTACAGATATTTTAAATCACAAAGTATCATGCTACACTACAAAACATCAAGTACAGATATTTTAAATCACAAAGTATCATGTTACACTACAAAACATCAATCACAGATATTTTAAATCACAAAGCATTATGTTACACTACAAAACATCAAGCACAGACATTTTAAATCACAAAGCATCACGTTACACTACAAAACATCAAGTACAGATATTTTAAATCACTAATTATCATGTTAAACTACAAAACACGAGTGACAGAAATGTTGTAATGAGAAAAATATAGAACATTTGTTTCATAGCAGAGTGCAATGAAAAACAATAACACGAGTTGGGGAAAATATGTGAGGAAAAGCTCATCAGTCATGTTATTTGTTGTATAGTATGTGATAACTGAGACCTGAGACCATTCTAATATGATATTCAAAGAGATATTCAAGATTACATAATTAGGAACAGTGAGGGAAAATTGAGAGGTGTCTTAGTATGTGAGATGGTGTTCCTATTATGGTTACAGAGGGAAGAAGTGGTGGAGAAAAGGAGATTCTAAGAAGAGTGCAGGTGGGGTGTCGTCAGGTAACCTAGGTGAGTAGGATGGACAGAGTTAGAGGAAAGGTGTGCAGAAATGAGGTAAATAAGGTAAATTAGTGGGGAAACATAAGAAAGGAGTACAGGAAGAGCTTGGAGAGGGTTGTGAGGTGTCATCTAGGTTGAAGAGATGAGTGAAGTATGGTGAGTAAGTTCAGACAGGATTGGCACAGGAGCAGGCCCAACATTTTGTAAAGCATTGATGGTCAGAGGTAAGGAGTTCTATTTTTACTACTGAGTATGAGTATTAGCTTTGACCATGGGATTTATTTTGTTTATTTATGGTGAAAAGTTGTTTGTTTTCTGATCAGAGTTCATTTCTGAATATATGTATTGATTAAAGGGGTAAGAGATGGATAGTCTAATGTTTTTTCAAGATTTTATGTATTGTTATGCTAAGGGTATGCAGAGCTTTGCAGTGATGGGTAAAGGAAGATGAATTAGTAGCAAATTTGGCAATTTTGTTGTAGCAGTTTTAAAGTTTGTTTTTTTATGGAATATTGTAAATTGCTTAGATTTAGTGTTCCATGGTGTAGGGAGTGCAGAAAGTAGGTTTTAGCTAAAGTCATTTTTGTGGGTGTGCTTAGAAAATGTTTTTCTGTATAGCATGCCTAGCTTTTGATGGGTTTTCTTGATATTACTTTCTTGATATTGCTTTGGATGTGGATATCAAATGTAACAGTATAATCTATTATGACTCCTGATAGTTTGGTATGGTGAACTAATTCAATTTCAGTGCCATTTGCTGAAAAGATTTTGAAAAATGCTTTGTTAGGGGGTCTGAGTTTTGTGGCAAAATTAGATTAGCTGGTGCAGAATAGCATTGAAAGAGCGTTTGGAAATCTATGCTGTTGGCTATAAGGTTAGCTTAGTTATAAAAATCTAAGATTTAAACTAACTTAATATGACCACAACTTCAACAATTTGATATTGAACAAATGAAAAAACTGAGTCCTATTCTCACTATGCTAAAGTTGATTCAAATATCTGAGTCGACAATCTGGTAGTTGGAGCAGAAGACTAAAGCTCTGAATTGTTAATGAGTTGTATCCTGTTCCAAGGGTACATGGTTTGAATACTTCCACATCAACATGTCTGCTGTATGATGTTGAACAAGTCACTTAACCAGACAGTGCTCTGAGAAAGTTGGAAATTTGGATTTGGCTCCTTAATGGTCTCCCCATCTGCTTGTCTAGAAACTATCTATGAATCTGACAGCTAGATAATTACAAATATTTTGAGGTATAGCTAGATCATAATCTATGGCTTCAAGAACTCTGCCAAATTGATTGTTGACAACATACTTAAAATGTGTTGTCATGTCCGGAAGCATCTTTGTTTCACAGTTAACTTGTTATCCAGTTGTACTACTCATGTTAAAGCTATGAGTGATTTTGGAAAAAAATGCAGATCACAGTGTGTCATTTCAGATATTTAGCTTTCGTGTTTACTCAGGCTTTTTTCTGTAGCCATGAAAAATGTCATGGTAGGAAATAGGGGTTAATTTGCATACAGTCACAATGTATTAAGTGAAAGTAAAAACAATTTACTTCTTTAGAAGAACAGTTTCTTATTGACACGGTGGTTTCACTACCACATTACCAAGTGTGAATGTTTGGTGTAATGTGTTCCACCTGCAAAGTCTAGCTGATAAATTGTCTTTGTAGGAAGTAAAGAAACTTCTGTTGGCTTAGTGTGGAAATGCAGTAGCTTATGCATTAGTGTAAGTAGTGAAGCATTATGGGTGTGTAAGTAGTGAAGCATTATGGGTTCACTCTTTCATAATGTCATCATGCTTCGAGAAAATGTTCAGGGGGTTGTCGTTATTAACAAAGAAGAATGCAAAACAGGATTTGTTTCCATCAAAACTGTATAATGTTATATTGTATATGGTGAACTGCTCATGTCCAACTCCAAGGTTTTGTTATTTAACTTACAAGAGAACATAACCAATACACTTTTTCAGTAAATAAAGTTAGCTGCAAACTTACTAAATTTCTTCTGACTCTTGGGAGATATGACAAAATACTGGGGTTCATAATGTAAAAGGGTTATACCCTACTTATAGTGACCCTTAACATGTCCTGTAAATTGCCTTGAATAAAATCTTCTGTTTTATTATATTGGCTGATTCTTTGGAGGACCATTAACCACTGATTTCCAAAAATGTAGTTACCATAATGCCGACTTCCTTATCATTCAAACTGTTACAGCGAGAATACAGTTTGTCCTTGGCCGTAAACTGACTACTGTTACTCACTAGTACCCCAAGAAATATTTTCTAGTTCACATCAGAAATGAGCAACAGCTGGAAAATGTTAAGTCCACCCAGATAGATTATCAGGCTCCTTAATGTAGATTGCAGTGTTATGTGATAACTGACAAAGCCTGATACTATGTTTGTAGTTTGTAACCACCTTTAGACTGTCATTTTTCCTACTTCAGTTACTGTGCCGTTGAGGTTTACTTTGATGTTTTAAAGTTATTATTCTGCATATTTCTGTTAAGTGCAAATGGAATTGTACTACTGTTCATAAGATCATAGGAAGTACAAGCCTGTTTCTGCACTGCAAGTTCCAATCCTCATGCTGTACCCCCTTCTCAGTTAACAAAAAAGAAGTTATGTTATAATGTAGTTCTATGCATAGTCTCTAGTGCACAGTCTGTCTTTGAGTTGTGTTCATGATATCATTAGTGCTAATTTGCATATTTGAATATGTAATGAGCAAGAGATATTGGCTTGCAGCCCTGGAACACACACACACACACACACACACACACACACACACACACACACACATATATATATATATATATATATATATATATATATATATATATATATATATATATATATATATATATATATATATATGGCCCTGGAGCCTTTACATGCCTAGCCCCAAAAAAAAATTGCCCGGGCACCTTGCCACCTGATGTTAGTTCACAGTGCCCATATTCAGTGGGGCAACTGGAATGATCCCTGGAGTGAACTTTCTGTTACCAATCCACTTGTCAAGATTTCTCTTGAAGAGATCCAGTGAGGTGCTCTGCTTGACATGAATGGGAAACTTATTCCAGGGTATGGGCAGTCTTTAGGAGATGAACCTGTCCCTCCAGCATGTTATATTAATTGTGGTAATGAGGTTGTGATATCTGGAGCATGTGGCGTGGGGGGATTGAGATTTCTTTATTTGTAGCATTTCAAGTAGGGCTGGGTCAGACATGGCTTTGTAAGTCAAGCAGAGAATCCCCCCTAAGTAGATGATAAGAGGCTGAGAACAGCTGAAGTGTCTTGAGTTTGTCCATGTAGGACGTGTTTAAGGCCTAGGATCCTTTTTGTGAGGTATGTTTTTGGCATCTCCAGCTGTTGTAGGTGTCTGGTCAGGTACATGCCAAACGGGGCATTATATTCGATGATTGGTCTAATGAGAGATGAGTAGAGTGGGATAATGACCTCTTTCTTCCTGGATGCGAAACCTTTGGTTATAAGATGTGCGATGTAAAAGGACTTTCTGACCACAGTGGCAATGTGGTGGTTGAAGGTGAGGTGGCTGCTGACCTGGGTGCCCAGATCTCTTATGGCCCCTTCAGCATTCAGTGGGCTCCCATCAACATGGTAATTCATGGGAACTGAGTTTTTTCCAAAGGGGATGATAATGCATTTTTTGTCGTTAAGCTTCAGGCCATGATTCCGACACCAGTCATTGGACTCAGAGGGGCCCTTTTGTAGGATGTCTGCATCACCTGGGGAGTTAATAATGACTCCTAGTTTGCAGTCATCAGCAAACCTGCTCAGCCAGAGTCCTTCTGTGTTGGCCTGTACCTCTGTGAAGTAGATGCCAAACAGGAGAGGGCCCAGGACCAAGCCCTGTGGGACTCCACTCATGATTGATCGACAATCTGATTTGGAATCTGCAACTTTCACTCTGTGGGTCCTGTCTGTGAGCCAATTTGCAACCCTCCTAGTGATGTAAGGATTGATGCCTAGTTTAGCAAGTTTATCAGTCATACCTGAGTGGGGAATGGTATCAAAGGCCTTGGCCAGATTGAGATAGGCTGTATGCACTGGCTTACCCTCATCCACAGCCTTGGAGACTGCCTTGAAGAAGTCAACCAGGTTCAGCAGGCAGGATCTCCTATGGACAAAGCCAAACTGTGTGGGGTCAAGAGTTTGAAGATTGCCTATATCTTTCTTAAGCAGGTCCATGATGATGCACTCCACAGCTTTGCATACCAGACTCGTCAGGCTAATGGGGTGATAGTTCCCAGGGTCTGTAGCTGCTCCCCCTTTATGGAGTGGGATGCCTGTAGCAGTGTGCCATTCATTAGGGACATAGCCTGAGGTAAGGCTGTGATTTAATAGGGCACACAGATGTGGTGCTAATTCATTTTGTAGCTCATGTAGGATGCAGGCAGGGATATTATCAGGTCCCATGGATGCTTTATTATTGGATTTGGACAATGCAGCTTTTACCTGTGCCACAGAAATGGTGGTATTGTGATAGGGTCCTTGGGGGGGTGAGAGAGGGGTAAAGTTGGCACTGAATCTGTCAGCCAGTATGTTGGCTATATCTGTTGGCTCAGTATAGGAGGTGCTATTGTGCATGAACGCAGAGCAAATCTGGGTATTGCCTTTGAGATTTTTTATATAGCTATAGAAGGCCTTGTGGTTGTTTTTGGTGTCAGCCGCAATTCTGCCTTCATAGCTGGCTTTAGAGGATTTGATAAGGGATCTCAGCTTTTTGTTGAGACTGATAATGTATGTTTTCCAGTCTTGTGACTTCATTTTTTTCTGCAACAGTTTCTTCCTTCTGTTGTAGAGATTATTGATGGCTGTGGACCACTAGATTAGCTTCCTTTTTTTGGAGGAGAGCATCTTACTTCTATTTGGTAAGGGAAGATCCATGCATTTGTGTACATGCTCATACAGTGCATTGGTGTATGATTTGTCAGTCAAGCAGCTATTTTCCATTGGCATGGGTGCTGAGAAATTAGCCACCTCTGAGTTTAGGAGCCCAAAGTCAGCTTTAGAGAAGTTTTTCTGGGTGGTCACCTTAGTGTGGGGTTTAGGCGAGATGGAGATTTCCATGGTGATCAGTTTGTGGTCAGATTTAACAAGATAGAAATTGACAATAGGTGTGGAGCAATGGTCTCCCATGTTGGTGATAACCAGGTCGAGGATGTTGCTTCCCCTAGTGGGGGTCAGAATGAGCTGGTCCAGGGCATTGGAATTGATAAATTCTAGAAAGCATTATGCCTGTACATTGGTACTTGAATATTTTTCCCATTTGATGGAGGGGTAGTTTAAGTCACCCAGTATGAGAGTATTGGCTTGGACCCTGATAGACTCCAGGGTGCTTAGGAAGTTGGAGTGAGAGTCTGGGGACATGTTTGGGGTTCTGTAGCAGGCTATGACTTGTATCACCATCTTATCCAGTGTTAGTTGTACCTGAAGTATCTCGGGTGCATTATGCTGGGCTACCAGTCTAGAAATGTGCATATCCTTTAAGAATATGGAGACACCACCACCTTTGGAGCTTCCAGCCGTATTCCTGGGCCAAAAGGTATGGAATGAGTTGTAGCCTCGGAGCTCAGGGTTGCTTTCTGCCTCTTTAAACCAGGTCTCTGTTATAACACAGATGTCAACATTCTCCATTTTGAGGAGAGCTTTGAGCAAGTGCATCTTGAGATTTGGACTTCTAGCACTGAGCAGCATGACCCACAGATTGCATTTACTTATAGCTGTTAGGGCGGAATTTTGGTTTTTGGAACACTGCCTAAAAAGGCATATATATAAATATATATATATATATATATATATATATATATATATATATATATATATATTTTTTTTTTCCCCCCAGCAATTTTCCATGCAGCAAGTCCAACCAGTGTATTCAGTAACTATGAATCATGCCCTCTATACATCTGCTATTTATTCAATATCAAATTGTTAAAGTTGTGGTCACATTAAGCTAGTTTAAATCTTAGATTTTTATAACTAAGCTAACCTTCCACACATTTAGGCCAGCTACTTCACAGGCAGGGACTAAAGGTGGAGGTGTCTCTATTTACATCAAAAATAAATATATTTCAAGGCTGGTCAAACAGGACAATGCACTTGGGCTGCTCCATGTTCAAATCACCTTAGGTAAAATCCAATACCACTTCCTTGCAAGCTATAGGTCCCCCTCTATGACCTAGGAAACCCATAGCATATATTTAAAATTATTAGAATCACTGACCATCCAACCCAATAGCATATTCATGGGTGGCTTTAGTTACTCCACTATTAACTGGGAATCCTATACAACATCAAAAGTACATGCACAGAGATTCCTGGATTTTGTAAACACAAACTCCCTGGACTAGATAGTTAATACACCAACCATGGATGCAATAATACTGGATCTGGTCGTCACTAATATGGGAGATTGCTGTACACCCCCTACTGTAATGCCTTCCCTGGTAAGGTCAGACCACAAAATGGTCTCCTTTGAAGTAAAAATAAGACCTGGACCCCCAGCTAAACCTGGAATATTCAGAAACTATTCTAAGGCTAACCTCCTGCTATTAAGTGATAACCTGACAAAATTTCAAGCCCCCATAAACCCTGAGAACACTACTGCCTATGCAGAACTGTTCACAGAAACCTTGTACAAGCATGTTATTAGCTGTATAGAGGCAGCTGTACACACCAGGAAGAAGTACAGAACTAACTCAAAAACAAGCCACCCTAGTGGAATCACAAAATCAGTCAGCTGTTTAACAGGATGAAGAACATCATTGCAAAAATTAGGAGGTGCAGCACTCAGCAGAATAAAAGCCCCTCTCATCCAACTTAACAAACAACTCAGGGGACAAATAAAGTCTATCAAAGTCAAATTTGAGGTAAGTTTGGCCTCCCAGGCCAAGGACCACCACAAAGCATTCTTTAGCTATGGCCGCAACCTGAAAGGCAGTACACACTTGTGTGCAGAGCTCATTGTAAATGGAGCCACCTATACTGAGCCAGAAGATATAACAAACCTCCTGGCTGATAAATTCAGTTCCAACTTTACTCCTCTCTCCCCCTCAACCTTCTCTCAGGAAATATCATCAAATATAACTCCCCCTACTATCACTAGGGAACAGGTCCTTAATGCTCTCTCTAAGACCAAGAACAGTGCATCAGTAGGCCCAGACCATATCCCAGGATGCCTTCTAAATAGCATGAAACATGACTTATCAGGGCCTCTTGAATTACTATTCAACTGTAGCCTCCAATCAGGCTTCATGCCTCATGAATTGAGAATGGCAACAGTCATCCCTCTGCACAAAGGTGGGCATCTACAGACCACTGAAACTACAGACCCATGAGTCTCACTAGTCTTATATGTAAAACCATGGAAAGAATTATCATGGAGATGATCAACAGAGATATAGTAAACCTCCAGATACTGGACCCAGCCCAGTGTGGTCTCGTCAAGGGCAGATCTTGCCTATTCAACCTGGTGGACTTTTTTGAGAAGGTCGCCAAAGCAGTGGATGAGGGCAAAATCATTCACATTGCCTTCCTTGACCTGGCCAAGGCATTTGACACAATACCTTACTCAGGCACTGTTGACAAACTCAGGAGGTTAGGTAAAAACCCATATATCTCCCAGTGGATAGCCAACTGGCTCACAGACAGGACCCAGGAAGTTAGAATTGGGGAGTCCATCTCTACAAAGAGGCCAGTCACAAGTAGAGTCCCTCAGCGATCAGACCTTGGACTGTTCCTTTTTGGCATTTACTTCTCAGAAGTCAAGGCCAGTGTCAGTGGTCTCTGGGTGACTAAATTTGCAGATGATTGCAAATTAGGAGCTGTCATTGAATCTCACACTGACACAAATGTTCTCCAGGAGGGGCTGACACAGACAAACAGCTGGTGTTCTTGGGTAAGTAGTGTTAAAAAGCTGACATGTATTTAATATATATGTAAAACATAACACCTTAACATAATTTACATAATATAATATATTACCACAACACAGCACTCATCCAAGACCAAGAAGCTCCCCTCCAAAAAAAGGAAGCCAATCTGATGGTCCCCTGCCATTAATAAACTCTACAACAGAGGGAAGAAACTGTTGCAAAAAAAGGTGAATTCCCAAGACTGGAAAAATGCCCTTATTAGCCTCAACAAAAAGTTGAGATCCCTCATCAAAACCTCTAAAGCCAGCTATGAAGGCAGAATTCCAGGAGATGCTAAAAACAACCACAAAGGCTTCTAGAGTTATATCAAGGATCTCCACGTCAATACCCAGGTTTGCTCTGAGTTACGGCACAATGGTACCTCCTATACTGAGCCATCACATATTGCCAACATACTGGCTGAAAGATTCAATGCCAACTTTACCCGTCTTTTCCCCCCTAAAGGCCCAATCAGAATACCGCAGGAATGCCAGGCACCCAGCATTCCTGCAGTACAGGTTAAAGCTGCATTGTCCAAGGCCAAGAATACAGCTTCCATCGGACCCAACAATATCCCTGGATGTGTTCTACATGAACTACAAAGTGAACTGGCACCACATCTATGTTTCCTGTTTAATCACAGCCTCATCTCAGGCTTTGTCCCTACCAAGTGGTGCACTGCTACAGTCATCCCTCTCCATAAAGGGCGAGCGACTACAGACCTATGGAATTATTGCCCCATTAGTCTGATGAGTCTGGTATTTAAGGCTATGGAGCGCATCATCATGGACCTAATTAACAAGGATATAGGGAATCTCCAAACTCTAGATCCCATGTAATTTGGTTTTGTGAAAGGTAGATCATGCCTGCTCAACCTGGTTGACTTCTTTGAGTCAGTCACCAGAGCTGTAGATGAGGGCAAGGAAGTTCATAGAGCCTACCTCCATCTGGCCAAAGCCTTTGATACCATTCCCCACTCAGAAAGTATTGATAAACTCACCAAACTAGGCATCAACCTCTATATCACTAAGTGGGTTGCACATTGGCTCACAGATAAAACCCACAGTGTATAAGTAGCGGACTCCAAGTCAGACTGCCGATCAGTCACGAGTGGAGTCCCACAGGGATCGGTCCTGGGTCCTCTTCTGTTTGGCATCTACTTCTCAGAAGGCCAGGCCAACATGGAGGGACTCTGGCTGACCAGGTTTGCAGACAACTGCAAGCTGGGAGCCATTATTAACTCCCCAAGTGATGTAGACATCCTACAGAAGGGCTAACAGAGAACAATGACTGGTACTGAAACCATGGCCTTAAGCTTAATCCCATAAAATGCATCATTATCCCCTTTAGGAAAAACTCAGTTCCCACTAATTACCACATCAAAGGGAGCCCACTGAACACTGAAGGCATTATAAGAGATCTGGGGACACAGGTTGACAGCATCCTCTCCTTCGACCACCACATTGCCATTGTGGTTAGAAAGTCCTTCTATGTGGCACATCTCATTACCAAGGGTTTTGGATCCAGGAAGAAAGAGGTCATCATCTTTCTCTACTCTTCCCTCGTTAGGCCAATCATTGAGTACAATGCCCCATTTGGCATGTACCTCAGTAGACACATGCAACAGCTGGAAAGACCACAAAAGTACTTCACAAAGAGGATCCTAGGCCTTAAACACATGTCCTAGACAGACAAACTCAAAAGACTCCAGCTATTCTCTGTGTCATATCATCTACTAAAAGGCGATCTCTGCTTGACTTACAAAGCCATGTCTGACCCAGATCTGTTAGAAATGCTACATCTAAAGAAAATCCAATCTCTCCACACTGCATACTCCAGAGACCTCACCCTCATTACCACAATCAACAGAACATGCTGGAGGGATAGGTTCTTAACCCAGAGACTGCACATGCTCTGGAATAGACTTCCCATACATGTCAAGCAGAGCACCTCACTGGCCGTCTTCAAGAGAAATCTTGATGAGTGGAAGGGAAATAGAAAGTTCACTCTGGAGATCAATCCAGTGGCTCTACTTGATAGAGGCACTGGGAACTAACATTGGGCGGTACGATGCCAGGGCACTTCTATGGGGTAGGCTTGTAAAGGCTCCAGGGCCATTAGCCTAGTACACACCTATGATCCTATGAACCTATATTATATAGCTGAAATAGCACTACCTGTAGAGACTGCACTATGTGCTCACTATAATTATATGTATAGCCTTATAAATACATGAAGAAACAAAATCTAACTGCTTTAGAATTACACACTCCACTAAGGTTTTGAACCAGGTGCAGAGATGTGCCCAGCATGAAGTCATATACTGTTATCCCCCATCAAAATCTCAAAAGGCAACAGATGGTGACTTCCGCCTTCAAACAGTAAAATTACCTGAATTTACATACAGACAAAAGGGCTCAATAAAGTTTGTGCTGTAATTGGTGACTATTTTGTCTGTATACTTGTTGATTCCCCAGCAAACTCACCCCAGGCAGTACACATGACCAGCATGTCATATCCCCAGGCACATTTGGCCCAGCATACAAACTGTTCACCAGAGACAAAGAGGTTAAACAAAACAGTCCCCAACTACAAGTTGTTACTCCCACGTATATAACAAAAGGCATTACACATTAAGGGTGTTGTAGCTCACCCTTCTGCAATGCCCTGTGTCCTGCTGTGTATTCTGTTATGTCCACATTCACCCATCCACAATGCCAAAGTTATGGTGCATGAGGACACAGGGCACAAGCCACCCCACATTCAAGCCTGACCACTGTCACCTGATCAAGATTTCACATGGCCAAGCCTGACCACTATCACCTGATCAAAATGTGACATGGCTAAGCTACAATTCTGACACAGAAATGTACAAAGATGATTTCTAGCTATAGGTACGGTTCCATGATGTCTGCTTTTGGACTGCTGTATTTTCCTTTGGATCCCAGTTGTTAGGCACTGGAAGGTTCCATATTGTACAACATGCTCCATGTGCACCTGCCTGCCAGTAGTAAACTATAGGCCATGCTCATCTTGCTGTTCACCTGTGCATGAGTCCTTCACTCAGATAAGATGGTTTCAATGTTTGTGAATCCCCTGAGTGTGACTGGTAGATTACCATTTGATACTGATCATACTGGCAGCAGTTTAGAATTGTAGCTTACATAGCAGCAGTGCTTTACCTCTGATGGGACAGTTTAACAATATATATGCTTTTAATATAATAATATGATATCTGAACTATCGGCCTTGTCTGTACTGTATTGTTCTAGCTCAATATGTTATTTTTTAATTTTATAATTTGTGCATTCTTATTACCTTGTTGTATTAAATTACTCTCATTTCTTTTCTTTCCTTTTGCTTACAAACTTCTAACATGTTTCATTATAATTTCATTATTAAAAACTGAAGCTGAAGTTTGAACTTTACAAAGGTCAGAAGACACATAATCAGCTGTTGTACAGAAGTATAAATTCAAGGCCTCAAACCCAAATGTTTATACTGTGCAGTTTCCAAGGTACTACAATATAAGTTAAAAAAGCAAACCAGTGAAAGTATAGAGGAGTTTTACAAATACGTTGTATTTGTGTGGTTCTGATTAATATCAGAAAGTGACAGCTTTTTGGTGCAATTTCAACATATTACTCATGAAAAGTAACCTAAATAGTTTCCATGCCTTTTAAGTTTTGTACTGTATAAGATGAGGTTATGTGCCCATCATTTACCACCATCATAAATAAATCATAATGCTGTAATAAAATACCCAGGGCATTGTTTATTGAAACAAAACAGTCCAAAACAAACTGACACAACTTGAGCATGGCTAACATGCACGTGCATTCAATATTTCGAAGAGAAACATTCAAAATGTACAACAAAATGATGGCATCACATCAAGAAATAATATGTATATTGACACCAGGGCTTCTCGAACCAAAGGTCGGCGAATGACTTCATAATTATGTCATCAGACTTGAGGCCATACATTCTGAACAACTGGATCATGAAGACAGTTAAATTGTCAACAGGTGAGATGGTTCAAATGGCTGGAAAAGCAGATGGACATAAGATACCCAAACCTATATTGAGGGTGTCTTATGAATGCCTAACTGATGCTTGTGTGTGAGCGAATTTCATCCCCAATCACAATAATAGCTTCTTTCATGTAACTGGGGAGGTCAAGGGTGTGGAGTCTGAATATAGCTTGTTCAAGATTTCAGTACCTGAGACAACAGGAAAGGTGCTCTGGCCGAAAGGTTGCAAGTACTTGTAAAGGAGTAAACCTATTGCATGTGGGTGACATCCAAACACAAAGGAAGCTCTCAGTTTAATGAAAGAAACCTTTTTTGTAATGGTTGCAGACAGATCTCCAGATCTGGGTGAATTAAACATCACTATAAATCAATTAATCTATGAAATCTAGGGCTTCTTTGTTTGAACCCTGCATCTTTTGTCAGTTTATATTTGATAGTTGAGAGGTATTGGCTCATGATCTGCACCAGTGACCACCAAATAATAAATATACAAGGGCTAACTGGTCTTAAGAGATCAGTTGCTGTAATGGTTAAGGGCTTCAACTCCAATGCATAAGGTACAAGGTTCAATCCTGACCTCTGGCCATTGCGTTTTTGTAGTTTGCACATTTCCCCTGTGTATCTGTGGGGTTCTTTCCACTTCCAAAAACATTTTGAGTGCTTCCAACTCAAACTCACCAATGAATGGAGCTGTGGACAGCAGCACAGACTCTACATGGTGCCCTATAGGAGGAAGACTTGTACAGACAGACCGTTTGGGCATCTGCTGTGGCGCACACCATCCTCAAGATAGGAGAATATGATTCACAGACTGCATGCTGTGGCAGGGCTAGCCACTCGAAGGTATAAAATATGGCTGTAGGTGATTCAGTCATGTTGATTAATGTTGCCAAATGGGCTTGGATATTTGATGGTGATAAGTGCTTTGAGGACCCTGTCTACTCAGACCTATGCCAGGGACAAATGCTAATGGTGGGAGAGGTGTATATTCCCCAAATCTAAACTAAGGTTTGCTACACTCAATGCAGACTCACTGACAGGTCACACCTTGGAAGTAGATGACATGATGGTTCAGAGGAGACTGGACATTCTATGTGTCCAAGAGACGAGATAGATGGGCATTACAGCAAAGGCACTTGGCCTGGGATCCAGAGTCTACTACTCAGGAGGAAGACAGAGTAAAAATGGTCTGGGAATTGTAGTGACACAGAGGCTTAAAAGTCAGTGACTGATATTGTGACAATGTGATCAATTGCCAACTATGCCAGGAGAAGTAGGGCAGAGGATGTATAACATAAGTCATGGTTTCTTCCTTTGAGAGGTGTACCACACAAAGTTCAACTGGAGGATGCCTGCAAGCATACCCATGGTACAGTGGTATATAAAATGGATGAATGTGTGCATAAAATAACTGTAGGCATTGACCCCTCACATGTTTTCTATATGTTCCAAATAAAGGCTTGACTGTAATGAAAATGAACTGTTATTAAACTCATGAGAAGTGGGTAGCAGAAACACTGCTAAATATGCTTGCAGTTAGAAGTATGATAATGATTTGAAATAGCTAAAATCATTTTAATAATACTCTTTATTACATAACATTTGCTTTGTCTAGTGCCAAATGCCTTTTTCTTGGAAGACTTGGGAATTAGACCTGTATTCTTAATCCACTGAATGAGGTTGTGGAAGTCTGCATGCATTTCCCCTTGCAGAGAGTGGGGAGAGTGTGAATTAAGGGGTAAAGTCCAACACTGTCTGGGCATAAAAACAGAGTACTCCAAGTTGAGATTCTTATGTAGCTTGGCAATAGAAGGGGTGCAGGAATGGACCTTTGGGGCACCCTTACAAGTTAAGCGGTAGTATGGGAGGCAGAGGTGTTAAGGCTGACTATGAACAAGACCTTGGTGAGACAGCCGTTGAATGAGGTGATAACATCAGAGCTCCCTAAATCCCAAAGGTGGGCATTGAGAACGGAGTGGTCACTGGGTCAAGAGCTGTGGTAGGTCTATAACTAGAGCTAGAGACCAAAGGTTGGTATTGAGAATGGAGTGGTCAACTGGGTCAAGAGCTCTGGTAGGTCTATAACTAGAGCTAGAGACCAAAGGTTGGTATTGAGAACGGAGTGGTCGACTGGGTCAAGAGCTCCAGTAGGTCTATAAATTGAGCTAGAGACCAAAGGTTGGCATTGAGAACGGAGTGGTCGACTGGGTCAAGAGCTCTGGTAGGTCTATAAATAGAGGTAGAGAATGCATACGTTTGTCCATCCCTATTCGAATGTCATCGATGATAAACAAAAGGGCAGTTGTACTTTGATAAGACTATAATTTATCTGTGTTTTGCTGGCGCTGGTCTTCATACTGTGTATGTTGTTTGAAGATGATTTTCTGGAAGGGTCAGCAGAGGATTGGGAGGACGGGACAGGTATGCCATAGGAACGGAGTGAAGGAACTTTCTGTCTGAGAAGAGGTTTCTGTATGTCTGTTTTTCAGATGTTGGATATGATATTAAATGTTATACAGAGACTGAATATATGTTTGAAATCACAGTAGTGACAGATGAACCAGGGTAAATGTTGTCTGTACCCGAAGGATGGTCTAGCTTTATCAAACAGTGGCTATACGTCTTTGGGCAATATGTGTTTAAATATATACAAGTGGCAGAAAGTGAAAGGTGATGAAGGAAGGATTCAGAAGGTCACAAGTGTTAAAGTACTGACTTGTAGAGGGAGAGGAAGAATTATTTTATTTTATTGTATTTAGTAAGGGTTTATTAACTAAGCAGGCAGGTTAGTCTAATGACCCTTTTTATTTAGGTCTCAAATGAAATATGCAAATACCGTGTATAAAAACACAAAGAAAGTATTTCTGAAAAAAGTAACTATAGAGTAAAACTTCAGAAGATAAAAAAAGTGCACATGATCCATATAACCAGCACACATTTCAAAATCAAGAGAGCATGTATGTTTGTATCTAAACAAAAGAGCCACTTCAAACATCACAGTCATAATTACTGCCATGTAAAAGAATGCGTAGGAGGTATATAATAAAAAAGCAGAGAAAGAGAGACAGAGAATTTAAGTTAGTTAACAAAGACGTTACTAAAGTGAAAAGTAATGACAAGGCCTAATACAATAAGACATTTTATGTTGCCTTCCTGTTTATCTGAAGCAGTTAGATCTGTTTTCTTTGATAAGATGGGTATGTAGTGATTTCTTAAATAGTTTAATATTCTCAGTCTGTCTCAATAGTTTCTAGCACAGCATCCCAGCTCACAGGGGCAGTTTTGACATATGACTTCCCATAAACACTGACTAAAGGGTCGCATTTGTAGTTACAAGCTATTTGTAATCATACAAGAAAGAAGGAGTTTATGTACTGCAGGGGTGGTGGAGTACCTGTCATGTAAAGGTTGCAACGTAAGAGCATTTAGGAGCTCAGCAGACCTTGGTCCAGTAGGTAGCCATTTCCTTTTGCAAAAAGTAGAACAGTAGAACAGTGTTGTTCTCGATAGTTGAAAACATGAATAAATCTAATTATTTTGTTTTCTCCAGAGTGAAGAAGGGTGGTTTTCTGTGAAAAGCCAAGCAGATTAATAGGAAGAGCTTATTTAAAATCAGGAGCCTGATATTCGTAGGTGGACTGTCTGGCTTCAGCAGTTAGAAAATTACAACTCGTGATTTGTGCTAATACTTTACTTATTTTAAAAAATGGGTAGCTCTCATAGGTTCATAGGTTCATAGGTAGGTACTAGGCTATTGGCCCTAGGGCCTATACAAGTCTAGCCAAAAATGTACCCTGGCTTTCGCCACTCAAGAAAATTATTTTCCTGTACCCATGTCGAGCAGAGCCACAGAAGTGATCCCCGGGGTGAATTTCCTATCTCCCATCCAATCATCAAGATTTTTCTTGAAGAGTGCCGAGACCATATGCTTGAAATTTCAGAAGCTCAACCTTCTGAATGGGGATTGGCATACAGCGCAGAACAGGAGATTTCCCTTTCTTCACTGTAGTGTGATCTCGGAGTTGGTATAAATAAGTGTGGGAGTGTGGGGGGTGCAGTAATAGTGACTGTAACAGCTTTTGAGTGGTACCAAAAACCATTACTTCGGTTTGTGTTGTACTGACTATAAATTTATCATTATGAACCCAGTCATAGATGGCTGTGAAGCCATCTTTGAAGGTTATCTATCTCTGACTAATAAATGGTGAAAAGCCATGGGCTTAAACTCAGTGCTAAGAAATGCATAATTGAACCCTATTGGAAGTCAGCCATCCCAGGTAATTACAGTTTTGATAATATGCCCGTAAGAGTCAACCCAGTGGTCAGGGATCATGTAGACAGTAGCCTTACCTTTGACCACTACATGGCCACAGTGGTAAGACAATCCTTTTATTTTCTGCAACTTATAAGTAGGAGCATGCATCTAGGTCCAAAGAGGTCATTTTCCCACTGTAGTCCACCATTATCAGACCAGTCATAGAGCACAACACTTCCTTCAGTATGTGTCTGACCAGACATATGCAGCAACTAGAGCAAATTCTGAGGTTCCTTTCAAAAAGAATACAAGGCATAACAAACCTGCTTTATGCAGAGTGCCTTAAAGCCCTTTCCCTATACTCAGTCTCCTGTAGATTGTCGAGAAGTGATCTATGCCTGGCTTACTAGGCATCCACAAACCCCACATCTATGAATTCATAATTCGTAGTAATATTTGTAAGTCAAAGAGTACCAGAAATAGAAGGTCTAGGGACCTGAATTTTATCTGTGACTTAAACAGGATGTGCTGGAGAGACAAATATTGGTCCCAGAAAATGGCTGTCCTGTGGAACAGTCTTCCCATCCTTGTGAAGCTGAGTTTGTCTATTACCCAGTTTAAGTGTAACCTAGAGCAGTGGATGGGGACTAGGATATTTACACCAGGCCTGGCGCCCATGTCCCTTATGGAAGGAGGTAGCTTATAAATGCCTGGCCTGTGATGTCCTCTTTGGATACAGGGCATCATTATTCTTTACAAACTTAGAAAGGCCCCCTCCACCCTCTGTGTCATTAAGAAAGGCCCCCTCCACCTTCCGTGTCATTTAGAAAGGCCCCCTCCACCCTCTGTACTTGTACTTATGGTACTTATTGTACTTGTACTTGTTGGACTTATTTATTGCACTTGTACTTGTACTTATGGTACTTATTGTACTTGTACTTGTTGGACTTATGGTACTTATTGTACTTATTGTACTTATTGTACTTGTACTTATGGTACTTATTGCACTTGCACTTATGATATTTATGGTACTTATTGTACTTGTGCATGTACTTGTATATATGCTACTTATGGTACTTATTGTACTTGTATTTATGCTAATTATAATACTTATTGTACTTGTACTTGGACTTATGGTACTTATTGTACTTATTGTACTTGTACTTATGGTACTTATGGTACTTATTGCACTTGTACTTATGGTACATATTGTACTTATTGTACTTGTACTTTTTGTACTTATGGTACTTATTGTACTTGTACATGTACTTGTATATATGCTACTTATTGTACTTATTGTACTTGTACTTATAGTACTTATTGCACTTGTACTTGTACTTATGGTACTTATTGTACTTGTACTTGTTGGACTTATGGTACTTATTGTACTTATTGTACTTATACTTATGGTACATATTGCACTTGTACTTATTGTACTTATGGTACTTATTGTACTTGTACTTATCGTACTTATGGTACTTATTGTACTTGTACATGTACTTGTATATATGCTACTTATTGTACTTATTGTACTTGTACTTATAGTACTTATTGCACTTGTACTTGTACTTATGGTACTTATTGTACTTGTACTTGTTTGACTTATGGTACTTATTGTACTTATTGTACTTATACTTATGGTACATATTGCACTTGTACTTATTGTACTTATGGTACTTATTGTACTTGTACTTATGGTACATATTGTACTTATTGTACTTGTACTTATAGTACTTATTGCACTTGTACTTGTACTTATGGTACTTATTGTACTTGTACTTATGATATTTATGGTACTTATTGTACTTGTACATGTACTTGTATATATGCTACTTATTGTACTTATTGTACTTGTACTTATAGTACTTATTGCACTTGTACTTGTACTTATGGTACTTATTGTACTTGTACTTGTTGGACTTATGGTACTTATTGTACTTATTGTACTTGTACTTATGGTACTTATTGCACTTGCACTTATGATATTTATGGTACTTATTGTACTTGTGCATGTACTTGTATATATGCTACTTATGGTACTTATTGTACTTGTATTTATGCTAATTATAGTACTTATTGTACTTTTACTTGTTGGACTTATGGTACTTATTGTACTTATTGTACTTGTACTTATGGTACTTATGGTACTTATTGTACTTGTACTTATGGTACATATTGTACTTATTGTACTTGCACTTTTTGTACTTATGGTACTTATTGTACTTGTACATGTACTTGTATATATGCTACTTATTGTACTTATTGTACTTGTACTTATAGCACTTGTACTTGTACTTATGGTACTTATTGTACTTGTACTTATGGTACTTATTGTACTTGTACTTATGGTACTTATGGTACTTATTGTACTTGTACTTATGGTACTTATGGTACTTATTGCACTTGTCCTTATGGTACATATTGTACTTATTGTACTTGTACTTTTTGTACTTATGGTACTTATTGTACTTGTACTTATCGTACTTATGGTACTTATTGTACTTGTACATGTACTTGTATATATGCTACTTATTGTACTTATTGTACTTGTACTTATAGTACTTATTGCACTTGTACTTGTACTTATGGTACTTATTGTACTTGTACTTATGATATTTATGGTACTTATTGTACTTGTACATGTACTTGTATATATGCTACTTATTGTACTTATTGTACTTGTACTTGTACTTATGGTACTTATTGTACTTGTACTTGTTGGACTTATGGTACTTATTGTACTTATTGTACTTGTACTTATGGTACTTATTGCACTTGCACTTATGATATTTATGGTACTTATTGTACTTGTGCATGTACTAGTATATATGCTACTTATGGTACTTATTGTACTTGTATTTATGCTAATTATAGTACTTATTGTACTTATTGTACTTGTACTTATGGTACTTATTGTACTTATTGTACTTGTACTTATAGCACTTGTACTTGTACTTATGGTACTTATTGTACTTGTACTTATGGTACTTATTGTACTTGTACTTATGGTACTTATTGTACTTGTACTTATGGTACTTATGGTACTTATTGTACTTGTACTTATGGTACTTATGGTACTTATTGCACTTGTCCTTATGGTACATATTGTACTTATTGTACTTGTACTTTTTGTACTTATGGTACTTATTGTACTTGTACATGTACTTGTATATATGCTACTTATTGTACTTATTGTACTTGTACTTATAGTACTTATTGCACTTGTACTTGTACTTATGGTACTTATTGTACTTGTACTTTGGACTTATGGTACTTATTGTACTTATTGTACTTATTGCACTTGCACTTATGATATTTATGGTACTTATTGTACTTGTGCATGTACTTGTATATATGCTACTTATGGTACTTATTGTACTTGTATTTATGCTAATTATAATACTTATTGTACTTGTACTTGGACTTATGGTACTTATTGTACTTGTATATATGCTACTTATGGTACTTATTGTACTTGTATATATGCTACTTATGGTACTTATTGTACTTGCACTTATTGTACTTGTACTTATTGTACTTGTACTTATGGTACTTACTGTACTTGCTGTATTTATGGTACTTATTGTACTTATTGTACTTGTAGTCCTCAATCGTCTCTCCACTTCTTATAACAACATTGCTAGATTCATCACTGCCCTACCCTATAGAACACACCACTGCATTAACCTGAAAAAACTTGACTGGCCAGAATTCCCTAATCTTCTACTTGAATACCAACTTATAGAAGCCTTTAAAATCCTGAAATATCCAGATAACACCCCTGCACTAAAGAACATCCTAACCCCTTACTCCAACCTAAGTTCTCTTCGCTCATCTAACAAACTCTTAATACAAACTTGCAAGTCCCATAACCTGGGCGGCGATTCACTGTACTCCAATATTATTGGCAAGGTATGGAATTCTCCTCCAAATAAGCTAACTTCCTTACCATCACTAGCTCTATTCAAAAAAGAACTAAAAATCCACTATAAATCACATTGGCTCTGCCCATGCACAAACCCTGACTAACTTTCCCATGAGCAATTCTTACAAGTAGGCAATTTTTGTATTATTCAACTAAGTGTGAATTAACCAGAATGTAATGAAATGTAATCAATTGTACCTTCTATTGTAATTATCTTCTCTCTCTTAATACTATGTAATATGTCTTTATGTCTTTTGTAACAATATATCACTGTTTAACCCTGTTGGAGCTTTTCTCCCCGGGACTCCGCTGAAAATGGACATGTATCCAGTCGGACTATCCCGGTCAACAAATGTAAAATAAAAATAAATAAATAATAAATAGTACCTATGGTAATTATGCTACTTATGGTACTTGTCCTTGTACTTATTGTACTTACTGTACTTGCTGTATTTATGGTACTTATTGTACTTATGGCACTTATAGTTTCATAGTTTCATAGTTTAGTACTAGGCTATCTGCCCTGGGGCATTTATAAGCCTAGCCATAGTGATGTGGCTTTCGCCACCCCATGTAATGGTACAAAAGTGTACAAAATAGATTTAGAATACTGTGCCTCTGTCTAGTAGTGACACAGTGAAGACCCCTGGGGTAAACCTATGATCTCCCATCCACTCGTCAAGATTTCTCTTGAAGAGAGTCAGCGAGGGGCTCTGCCTAACATGAACTGGGATTCTGTTCCAGAGTATGGGAAGCCTCTGAGTTATGAATCTGTCCCTCAAACATGTCCTATTCATATTTGTGCTGAGGTTTAAATCTTTAGCTCTCGTGGTTCTGATGGATTTGGATTTTTTGAGGTGGAGCATGTCCATCAATTCCTGATTGGACATGGCCTTGTACATCAGGCACAGATCACCTCTGAGTAGGCGGTATGCTACTGAATAGAGCTGGAGTTTCTTTAGTCTGGCAGCATATGACATATGTTGGAGACCCTCGATCCTCTTGGTGAGGTACTTTTGGGGTCTCTCTAGCTGTTGCAAGTGCCGGGTGAGGTACATACCAAATGGGGCATTGTACTCAATCATGGGCCTGATTAGGGAGGAGTATAGGGGTACAATGACCTCCTTTGATCTGGATGTGAATCCCTTCATGATAAGGTGGGCAAGGTAGAAAGTCTTTCTAACCACTTTGGCAACGTGGGTGTCAAATGAGAGGTTACTATCGACTTGGGTCCCCAGGTCTCTGATTACTTTTTCTGTACTCAGTGGGTTACTGTCTATGTGATAATTTGTGGGTACTTTGTTTTTCCCAAAGGGGATGACTATACATTTTTTGGCATTTAGTTTTTTTAGTTTAAGGCCATGACTCCGGCACCAGTTGTCCGTTTCAGTGAGGCCTTTCTGTAGGATGTATGTGTCAGCTGGTGTATCGACTATGGCGCCTAGTTTGCAGTCATCTGCGAACTTTGTCAGCCACAACCCTCCCATGTTTGCTTTCACATCTGAGAAATAAATGCTGAACAAGAGGGGTTCCAGGAGAGAGCCCTGTGGGATACCACTTGTGACTGGCTTTGAGTCTGACATGGCTCCAGCGATTTTGACTTTATGGGTTCTATCCTTTAGCCAGTTTGCAACCCATCTTGTGACATATGGATTTACATTTAAGCTGTTGAGCTTGTCTATGATGCCAGAGTGGGGTATTGTGTCGAAAGCTTTAGCCAAGTCCAGGTAGGCTGTATGGACTGCTTTGCCCTCATCAATGGTTCTAGTGACTGTTTCGAAAAAGTCAACCAGGTTCAAAAGGCAGGATCTACCCTTTACAAAGCCAAATTGGGTGGGATCAAGTGTCTGTAAATCCCCAATGTCTCTGTTTATGAGTTCCATAATGATTCTTTCCATAGCTTTGCAGACCAGGCTGGTTAAGCTTATGGGGAGGTAGTTACCAGGGTCTGTAGAGGTGCCTCCTTTGTGGAGTGGGACTACTGTTGCTGTATGCCAGTGTTCAGGTACATATCCTGTAGTAAGGCTAAGGTTAAATAGCATTTTTATGTGTGGGTTTAGCTCCTCTTGGAGTCCATGTAGCACGCAACCCAGGATACCGTCAGGTCCCATTGATGCTGTGTTTTTAGCTTTGCTGAGGGCGGTTCTCACCTGGACATCTGAGATGACAGGGAGGTTACATTCAGTTGGGATAAGTATTTCTTCTTTTGGGGGTGAGGGAGGGGAGAAATTTGCCCTGAACCTGTCTGCCAGAATGTTGGCAATATCTATGGGTTCAGTGTATTTTTTGTCATTGTATACTAACTCTGAACATATCTGAGGGTTTCCGCCCAGGTTTCTAACATAGCAGAAGAAGGCCTTGTGGTTATCTTTAGTGTCCATAGCGATTTTTCTCTCAAAGTTGGCCTTGGATGTTTTTATGAGAGAATGTAGCTTTCTACTAGTGCTGATCAGAGATGCCTTCTCTTTATGGGATTTTGCTCTGTCGTGCAGAAGCTTCCTTCTTTTGTTATACAATTTGTTTATGGCTGGGGGTCCACCAGTTTTAAGAAGTGTAAAGTCGGCTTTTGAGAAGTTTTTCACTGTAGTCTTTTGTGTTGGGGGTGGAGGTGGGATATGTATATCCAGGGTGATTAGTTTGTGGTCAGATCTCACTAGTGAGGGGTATACTTCCGGTGTGGAGCACTTTGTCCCCATGTTTGTGATGATCAGGTCTAGTATATTATCTTCCCTTGTGGGAGAGGTGACTAGCTGTTCCATTGCATTTGAATTTATGAATTCCAGCAACCTTTGGGCTAGGGTGTTTGGGCTAGAATAATGCACCCAGTCTATGTTAGGGTAGTTGAAGTCTCCCAATATGATGGTATTTGGTGAGACATTCATATCTTCCAATGTCTTCTGGAAGGCTGAGTGGGGTTCTTGAGACTGGGAGGGTGGTCTGTAACATGCAACCAGTTGTATAGCAGTTTTGCCTATGGTTAGCTGCACCTGGATGGTCTCCGATGCTTCATGAGTTGCCACTAAACTAGAGGTGTGGGTATCCTTGATGAATATGGACACTCCCCCTCCCTTTGTGGTTCAGCCCAGGTTTTGGGGCTGAAAAGCATGATACGAGGTAAAGCCTGGTAGCGCTGGGGTGCTCTCAGGAGCCTTGAACCAGGTCTCGGTTACAGCGCAGACATCAATGTTCTCCATACTGAGGAGTGCTTCGAGAGCTTGCATCTTGAGATTTAGACTTCTGGTGATGAGCAGCATTACCCTTAATTTTTTTCCATTTTTGCTTTCTAAGGAGGTGGGTTTGTCTTTTGAGCCTTGCCTAAAAAAGGCACTATGGGGGAGGCAAGAGCCTTAGCCAATATCCGGAAGCCCAGTGGTGACAGATGCAAGCCATCCCTTGTGAAGCAGCGTGGCTTGTCCAGCATGTCATCCCAAGCAGACAGACATTGGATCCCCCTAGAATGACACCAGTATTTGAGCCAATTATTAAAGCTGATCATCTTGTCTTTGTATTGTGGCATCATTCTTGGTGAGGGCAAGATGCTGCTCAGGGTCAGGGTCATACCAGCCTGGGCTACATAATCAGAGAGCTCCTCTATGTCTCTTTTCATGTAGTCCAGGGAGGTACGTCTCAGGTCATTCACGCCGGCATGGACAATGACGGAGTCATATTTGTACTTGCTTTGGAGTGACCTGAGTGCGTGTGTTATGTGGCGGATCCTAGCTCCCAATAGGCAGCACATTGTTGCCCTCTCCTTGTTCAGCCTGGTAAGCGGAAAGTCAGTGTGTCTGACTATAAAGTCACCTATTACTAGTGCATCAGGCATGGTGTTTGGCCTTAAGGGCTGTGATTTATTGACACACCGATTTATTGAAGTATGTGTTGCATGTGTTATGTTTTGAGGTGGTGGATTTTTGGGTGTCTGCTTTGGGAGCCTCTGTTGTTTTAGTAAGTTTTTTGTTAAACCCTCCGAGTATGTCTTTGTGTTATTATGTGTTTGGTTTGCAGTTGTGGTAGGCCTATGTGGGACTGGGTTTGGTGTGTGTGTGGTTACCTTCTCCTCCTGTCTGAGTATAGTACTTATGGTACTTATTGTACTTGTACTTGTATTTATGCTACTTATAGTACTTATTGTACTTGCTGTAGTTATGGTACTTATTGTACTTATTGTACTTGTACTTATGGTACTTATGGTACTTGTATTTGTACTTGTACTTATTATGCTTGTTTTACTTATGATGCTGGCGAACAGTTGGGAAGTTTCACTGGAATAGAACTATTGCATGTTTAAAACTATGAAACTGGATTTTTGGCAGTGAAGGTACAACTGAACAGATGCATTGTTGACTTTGATGGTATTCTCTGACTGATCTAGGAATATTGAGGTAGATTCTTTGAAAAGATATGTTCTATGCACAACTGGTGTGTTCCACATGTGTTTGTGCTTGGGTCTTGAAGACTACAGTGAAATGGAACGCATTGAGTCACTTATGGATGAGGAATTGGTAGCAATGGCTTAGCAGAATGGAGTGGGGAATTACTGATATTATTCTTAAGTTCGGTGATAAGCCTGGGGGAGGAGAGATTGTGCTCGAAGATACTGGAAGAAGCCAACTTTTTTCAGACCTTTCCAAAATTACTGGGATGACCAAGGTATGTATTCTGGAACGTACTACTGTTATTAAAATTTACATCCTCCACATTTATTATCCTTGTTGCCTTTTGGGGGATTTTTACAATTAAATAAACTTTGCAGTGATGATTTAGATTTTGAATATGAGGCACTGCAGATATGTTTATTCGGGTCTATATTAGATCAGCGAATGCTTAAACAAGCGAACGCTGATTGATCAACCTTATTTTAGCGAAAGTGAAAAATATCGAAGCAGCAGAAACCCGAATTTTTTCCTAGGGAAAGAATTTGGTTGTCCGTTTCTGTTGCTTCTGTATTTTCAGTGCTGTGGTGGAAAGTTGTGGGTCGGATTCAGGTAAGTGTGTGATTCTGTGGATGTGAGTGTTAGGGTGGTTTAGGTGAGTTAGGGTTAGGGCTCAGGTTAGGTATGTGTGCGATTGTGTGGACATGAGTGTTAGGGCGGATTTAGGTGAGATAGGGTTAGGGAGCGGGTGAGGTGAGTGTGCGATAGTGATGGACCATAGGGTTAGGGTTTGGGTTAAGGTAAGTGAATAGTTAGTGGAGTGTGCATAGTTTAGTGTAGGGTTAGGTGTCAGATTTTAGGTGTATGTGTGTGGATTTCTGTTTGTTTGGTGTGCTTGTGTTGCGTGTATGTGTTTTGGATCAGCGATTTTTTTCCCTAGGAAAAAAATCGCTGATCTGACAGTTCGAGATTGTAAGCTTTCACTTACATAAGGTCAATCAATCAGCGTTTGCTTTTTTAAGCGTTCGCTGATATAATATAGACCCGTTTATTCAAAGGGGGTATGATTCTGATGTAGTTCCAAATGCTTTAGACAGGGTAGTTCAGGAATGTTATAATGGTGTAAGAGTTAGGAATAAAGTATTAAATAAGAATTTTAATAAAATGAATAGATAAGATTTTCCTTCTTTGAGTCAGGATAACAGCATGGGTGACTCAAACAGTGTTAGGAGGGAAATTTGTTTTGTCTGTGTATAATGTTCTAAGTGATGAATTTATTAAATTATTTTTTTATTGTTGGCCTATACTTTTTAAAGACAGCCTGCTGGCAAAGCTTTTACAAATGAAACCATTAATTTGTTTTACTAAGGGCTATAATATTTATGACATGTTGTTGCATAGCAAATTTCATATACCAGATGTGCAGTGTTCTAGACAGACTCTACTTTTGAAAGGGACTTTTGTATGTGGCAAATCTACTATTTGCCCCCTATGTAGTGGACATTTTTTTAGAATAAATGGAGTTGGGTTCAGTCTGAATCGGGTTTTTTCTTATTGTAGTGTGTGGGGGGTATATATGCTTTGAAGTGAATCTGTAATAAATATTATATAGGGGAAATCCAAAGAATGTTTAAAACTAGATTTCAAGAAAACATAAGGGATGTTGAAAATGGAAATTGTGATAACCCCTTAGGTGTACACTTTAGAAAATATTCTGGAAATGTTATGTTGCTTAGGAGGTGTGATTTGGAACAAATTGTTGTTGCTATGGGTGAGGTAATATCTATGAAAGATAAACTGTAGTATAAAGAGGCTGATTTTATTCTCAGATATAATACCTTGTCTCCACAGGGACTTAATACTGAATTTAATTGGAAGTATTTAATTAATAAATTGATAATGAAGGATGTGCTAATTGTTTTAATGCTTTGAGTATTTGTAGATGTGTTTTGGGGTTTTTATCCACTCCTTGAAGGCTTGTTGGCTGAGACGCTAGAATATAATAAATTCCAAACGATTTCCTCTGCCTCTGTTGTTTCCTTCTATTGTTTTTCTCTTTGTTGGCAGTTATTAAGATTTATCCTGAGTTGTTTACCTTCTAGTTTTCTTATTTCAATTTACTGTATAAAGAATATTTTCCAGATTTATAGGAGTCTTTTTCCTAATAAAATCAAACTTCATCTTTTAGTTTAATGCTTTATGTAATATTTACAGCAATTCCTGGATTAGATTTGCTCTGCTTTCTGATTTTTATTTTCATGGGATGCAGCGTTTCCTGTATCCCATTGAATCCCATGTGAAGAGGCATTCCTCCCTATCCCAGTTTCCTGTATCCCATTGAATCCCATGTGAAGAGGCATTCCTCCCTATCACAATTTAATTGCAACTCGAAGCAGTGGATGGGTAATTGAAAATTCATGCTTGGTCTAGCTCCAATGTCTCTGATGGACAGAGGAAGTCAATAAATCATGCCCAAATACATCAGATTTGTGGATCACATTTGGATTGCACGGCTAGGCTTTTAAGGGCCTTAGTTATCATTAGCCTAGTATATACTTATGAACCTATGTAATTTTTACGTGGATCTTTTCTCTTTGGAGCACCACTGAAAAGGACTTTTTTCCCAGTTGAACTTTCCCAATCAACAAATGGAAATAAATAAATAATAAATAAATATCTATACACTCCTATACAGTCTTTTACAATACTCTCTGGATATCTTCTTCTACTCCCATTAGATAAGTCATTGAGGAATAGTGTAATAGAACTAGTACTGATAAGACACTGACAGCTATATCATACCTCACTCTATTTCATATAATGTTATCTGCGTGACAATATTGTTCAAAGTAGTCAGCCTAGTTTTATATTTCCAGTGATGTTACTCTGGCATGCTGTACATCATATGTGCACTGTTTATGTCTATTATTGTATGTCATTAGTTAACATCCTTCCAACATTGTACTAACTATGCTGTGCTATGCTTAGTACTTGATACAGAAACTCAAAAAGGATTGCGTTCTTACCTGCTATACTTTCCTCAACTCCATGTATGCTCTGAAGCTTTACTCCCCTGGACTCCAGCGAAAAGGGATTCTACCAGTTGGATGTCCTCTTTTAACCAAAGTAAATAAATAAATGAATAAGCAAAGATACACATAATAAACTCTTTCCTTAACTGAGTACATTTCTAGAACTGCCTGTCTGTCTCCCTAAGCTGTTTCCCCTAATTCTCTTACTTTTTTGGTAACCCTCTGCAGGATCTAGGCTAACTGTATTCATGTGTCTTCTTTAGTATGGCCATCAGAACTAGACACAGTATTAGTGTGGCCGGCAGAACTGGACACAGTATTCTGCCCTATTGCAGCGTTCATGGCAAAATGGCATGTGCATCTATCTAGTATGGCTGGCAGAACTGGACACAGTATTAGTGTGGCCGGCAGAACTGGACACAGTATTAGTGTGGCCATCAGAACTGGACACAGTATTAGTGTGGCTGGCAGAACTGGACACAGTATTCTGCCCTATTGCAGCGTTCATGGCAAAATGGCATGTGCATCTATCTAGTATGGCTGGCAGAACTGGACACAGTATTAGTGTGACCAGCAGAACTTGACACAGTATTCTGCCCTGTTGCAGCATTCATGGCAGAATGGCTTGTGCATACATCAAGTTCCTAACTCTGGCAGTGAATCTTGGTTTTCTGATTCTCTTTGCCTCTCCGTCTGTGCTCACCTTGATTCAGTGAATCTTGGTTTTCTGATTTCTTTGCCTCTCCATCTGTGCTCACCTTGATTCAGTGAATCTTGGTTTTCTGATTTCTTTGCCTCTCCATCTGTGCTCACCTTGATTCAGTGAATCTTGGTTTTCTGATTTCTTTGCCTCTCCATCTGTGCTCACCTTGATTCAGTGAATCTTGGTTTTCTGATTTCTTTGCCTCTCCGTCTGTGCTCACCTCGATTCAGTGAATCTTGGTTTTCTGATTCTCTTTCTCTCTCCATCTGTGCTCACCTTGATTCAGTGAATCTTGGTTTTCTGATTTCTTTGCCTCTCCGTCTGTGCTCACCTTGATTCAGTGAATCTTGGTTTTCTGATTTCTTTGCCTCTCCGTCTGTGCTCTCCTTGATTCAGTGAATCTTGGCTTTTTGATTTTTTTTGCCTCTCCGTCTGTGCTCACCTTGATTCAGTGAATCTTGGTTTTCTGATTTCTTTCCCTCCCCGTCTGTGCTCACCTTGATTCAGTGAATCTTGGTTTTCTGATTTTCTTTGCCTCTCTGTCTGTGCTCACCTTGATTCTGCCTCAGGGTGATTAGGAACATTAATATTATTTTTTCTTTTTCCTCTATAAACACCAGGAGCATTTCTCTTAAAATCGATGTTTGTTCCTGGTTCTCTTCATCCTAAATGCTGAACATTTACCCAGTTGTAAGCTGTTTTCAGGACCTGTTATATTAGGTAAAACTAATTTATTAATGTTGCCCACTGTCATATCGCAGTTTTGTATAAATAAAAATTCTTGCATTGTTTAATTTTATATTGTTTATTATTGCATTTCAGCTCTGATATATCTTTTGCCTGTATTTGTTTATTTAATATTGTAATACTTCAATCCTTTTTTCTGTATGTGCTTTATCTAATGCCGTAATCAAATGAGCATGCTCAGGTTCATAGGTTCTTACTATGCTAATGACCACCACGGCCTTTATAAGCCTGGCCATACAATACAACCCAGTTGTGTCCCTATGTGTCATTAGCATTTATTAACAGGGGGTATGTTAGTAAGTTTCTAGAAGTATTAGTTCATAGGTATATATTAGGCTAATGACCAACAGGGCCTTTATAAGCCTGGCCATGCAGTCCAACCCAGTTGTGTCCCTATGTGTCATTAGCATTTATTAACAGGGGGTATGTTAGGAAGTTTCTAAAAGTATTGGTTCATAGGTATATATTAGGCTAATGACCACCACGGCCTTTATAAGCCTGTCCATGCAATCTGACCCAGTTGTATCCCTATGTGTCATTAGCATTTATTATCAGGGGGTATGTTAGGAAGTTTCTAGAAGTATTAGTTCATAGGTATATATTAGGCTAATGACCACCACAGACTTTATAAGCCTGGCCATGCAATCCAACCCAGTTTTGTCTCCAAGTACCTTGGTCATCTCTTTGGTGGGGCTGTGCTAATAAGGGGGTAGCTAATGGTTTGGGGAGTCTATTAGCTGGGGTCTTATTTTATTTACTGTCAACCTCTGTCCATCAGAGCCATGGGTGCCAGATCAGGAGTGAATTTGTGATCAAGGTTTCACTTGAAAAGGGTCAGGGATGAACTCTCCTTCACATGGATGTGGAACCTAGTCTGTAATACAGGGATCCTTTGAGATGAGACACATACTGGTGTCTCTAGCATGTCCAATATACATCACAGACAAAGTCCAGGTCCTTGGATCTAGTGTTTTTGGTGCTATTTATTTCGTGGATGTGTAGGTGATCCATCATAGCTGGATCTGAGGATACCTTATATGTCAGACATAGATCACCACTCAGTAACCTGTAGGAGACTGAGTACAGAGATAATACTTTAAGGCAACCTATGTAGGACAGAGTATTCATACCTTAAATTATCCTGGAGAGAAACCTCTGAAGGCATTCCAGCTGCTGCAAGTATCTATTTAGAGACATGCCAAAGGTGGCATTGCAGTCAATAATGGGTCTGATGAGGGCAGAGCAACGTGGTACTATAATGTCCATGGACCTGGATGCCATATCCTTGCTTATGAGTTGGGCAACATAGAATAATTTTCTTACTATCTTGGCTATGAGTTGGTCAAAGGTCAGATTACTGTCTACATATATTCCCAAATCCCTAACTATCACTTAGGGCTATTTTATCAGTGAAATAATTTGCTTGGCTGGGTGATTTCCCAAAGGGTACTATAATGGATTTCTTAGCAGTGAGGTTTAATCCGTGGCTTTGTCACCAGTCACTTGTTTGTGTTAAACCCTCTTGCAGGATGTGAATGTAACGGGAGGAATATACAATAGCTCCAATTTAAAGTCATCTGTGAACTTGGCAAGCCAGAGCCCTTTGACATTAGCTTTGACTTCTGAGCAATAGAAGCCAGACACCAGTGGCCCATCGCAGAGCCCTAAGGTACTCCACAGCTGACCGGTCTCTTTTTTGGAGGAGGTCTCTCCAATCCTGACATCATGTATCCTATCTGTGAGCCAGCTGGCAATCCACACTGCTAAGTAGGGATTTTTTCCAAGTTCTGAGAGTTTGCCAAGAATACCTGAGAGGAGTAATTCAAAATTCACAACACAAAGCCAGCAATCCTCTTAGCCCATTTGGAATATGTACATTTATGATACCCAATACATCACAATTTATCCTGCAAATTGCAGGATAAAAAATAATCCAGACCGGTTTTGGTAAACAACTGCCTTCATCAGTGTTGGAACAAAAAACAGACTTAAATACTCTACAGTCAAATGCATCCAATTCTCATTGATTGATTAGCAATACCCATTCAGTCCAGGTGAAAATAATCCACCCAGTCTAATAATCCAAGATTTCTCTTTTTCATTTAGAATATTATGCCATGCTAACTTATTTGCTCTATTGTGTAAAATGTTATCTATTATAGCAAAAGTGAACTTTGCAGTTGAATGTCTTATGATATGCTTATATAATGCATTGGATGTACATTTATTCTTGATATCACTCATATGTTCATAAATATGTGTTCTCAGTAGCCAGGATGTTTGGCCAAGGTAAAATGCAGAACATGTGTATGTTGCAAGGTAAACTACCCAGTCAGAACTATAGTTTCCAAATACATAAATACTAAAACTATTAGAAGTATTTGGTGTTGTAAATTCTTTAATCTTAGCTACATGGTTACACAAAGAACAACGCCCACAAGGTTGACATCCAGTAAGTATATCTCCACTAATAGTAGTCTGTTGTTCAGATGTCTGGTTGGATTTTCTTTTGTAGTGGTTAAATATATTTCCCAAGATTCTCCCCCACTGGTAAGAAAATGAACCTTTAGATGGTATTAACTCACTTAATGTGTCATCTGATAAAAGTATATCCCAGTGTCTCTGTACCAAATTTCTGAAAAAAGGATATTTTGTCCAAAACTAGTAAGAAATTATAAAGTAGATTTTGAAACTATGACATGTTTATAACTTAATAATGATGACCTATCCAAATGCTTAACTGAATTACAGACCTGCAAGATGTCATTCCTGTTATATCTCCTTTTACAAAATCTTTGGATTAAATCTGATTGGTGTCAGACAAATTCCTCATCCAAAGAACAAATTCTGTGAATCCTTAAAAACTGAGATTCGGTGATATTACGTATCACATGTTGAGGATGACAATTGGTGGCATGTAATAAAGTATTGAACTGAGGATGTTTCCAAAAAACATTACTCTCTAACGTACCGTCATTTTTCTTCCTAATATCCACATCCAAAAAAGTTATATGAGTAAGATTATATTGCATAGTGAATTCTATGCCCCATTTATTTTCGTTAATACTGAGTAAACTCAGTCAAATACCTCAAACCTGACCTCCACACCATCTAAATCATCTAAGTACCTGAGCCACATATCTACACAATCCAAAAATAAATTATAGCTGACACTGTGTATAATTTGCTCTTCCAAGTAACCCATAAAAAGGTCAGCATAAACTGGGGTAAAAGAAGCCCCCATTACTGTACCCTTTAATTGTAAATAGCACTCTGCTTTAAAATAAAAAATATTTTTGGTGAGTACATGCTTTGTCAAGCAAAGAAGAAGGGTATTAAACCCAGGGTTATATAACAGTATATGATCCAGCCAATATTCAAGTGCCATGAGGCCAGCCCAGTGTGGTATATTGGTATGCAAGGCTGATACGTCTAACGTACACATGTACCAACCTGGCTCCATCTGCATATCCCATACAATGTTCAAAAAGTGGGTAGTATCCAGGATCCTAGACCATACCCCCTTTAACAATGGTTGTAAATGTTTAGTAAGGAACTCCGACAGGGGGGTTGTTAATGACCCCTTACCTCAGGGGTTTTGTTAATGACCCCTTACCCCCTTATCTGACATCACTGACCTTCCTGGTGGATGAATGAAAACTGTATGAATTTTGGGTAACATACAGAAATATTGTTGAGCAGGATCTTGGACTGTTAAATTGGAAGCCAACTCCCTATTAATAATCCCTTCATCAACAGCTAGTTGTAAAAAATTACCTATGTCTGCCTTAAGTTTTAACATAGGGTCCAACACCATCTTTTGATAGAACCAAAGATCAGAAAGTTGTCTTTGGGCCTCAGTCAAATACATGGCTCAATCCGAAACAGAAACAGCCCCTTCCTTATCTGCTGTGTTGATTATCACTTTTTTTTTTATAAATTCTTTAAAGCTACTTGTTGCTGTTTGGACAAATTAACTTTTAATCTGCTCACCATGTGTTTTAAAGTTGAAATGCAGATCTTTAAGGACCCACTGTTGGAAGGTTGCAACATACTTGTTAACTGGAGGCGTAAAATTAGATTTTTCTAAATCAAAACTCATTTTCTTCTGTATGTGTGGATGTGACATTATTATGAAAAATCAACTTAATATTTAACTGTCTACAAAAAGAAGCAACATCATATGAGTAAAAACATCCTCAGAAACAAAATAACTTTCAATTTCTGTTAGTTGTACAGAAGAAATTTTGTGGACATTCACATTATATTTAAGTGGGAGCTAGAACGTGTAATAGTGTCTCTTAACGTTAGTATTGCTTTTATGTTTTTGACGGGCCCATTTTCTGGCCCGAGATGGTTATTGATATTTCTTTTCTTTGCTGCAGGAGAGGCCTGTACATTTTCAATATCTGTATCTATCACTGAGGAAGAATTGTCAACTCATGTTTTATCCCAGTTAACAGATTTTGTAAAGACAGAATATTTCCTTTTTCTTTGACTTTGTATCCGGTTTATTAATTTAAGAACCTTTTGCCTGCAAAATGGTTTGCCATTAGATTAATCTTTTAAATCCCTGTTGATTTTTTTTAATTTTTTTGTTCATTAACTTCTTTTTCGACTTCAACTAAATCCTTAGTCAATTTGGGAAAACAATCTTTAAATAAGACATGTTTTTTTTTTAATTCCTTGCCTTCATCACACAATTTAGACACTTCCTGTATCCCATTGAATCCCATGTAACACTTCAGTGACTAACTTAGCTATACTACATGCATAAAAAGCACTCAGGATATTACCAAAAGACATGGATGCTACCTGCTGGGCTTCTCCCATTCCCTTCACAGAATATCATCACCTTGTTTAATTAGAGGCTCCAACCATACACAAAGACCTCATGGCATCAAGTCCTTGGCTTTGTATGCCTTAATTTAAGGTGCCACACATTAGATCGTAGATTTTTCATAGCTGTTGTCCATTTGGTAAATGCATTTATGCATGAAATGTTTCTCGCACTGGCCTTATCATTTGTATTTGTCCCCATCTCCTATGTGTGAACAAAGGCCTGAAAGTCATCCTTGTCCGCTGACAAACCATTCAAAAGTTCTACCAAATCCATATTGCAGAGTTCTATATCAAACTGTTGTCAAATATGGTTAAATGCAATACAAAATCACAATATGTATGTAAACAACATGGCACCTATGACCTGGTAAATGCAGAGTATAAGAAGGCTAATACCTCATAGACAAAAACAACTTGTTACAATTTCACTTCTTGTTGTTAAAGAATAATTGCCCAAAAAATAAACATTGAACCCAGCTTCAGAAATTCCCACACACTGATATTCATCCTCCAGACATAAACTTTGAATTTCACATACAAACTCAACAGAAGATGTAGTCACATTGAATAATGTGAAAAAAAATTAAAAACTGTTCAAAGTTTCCTCAACTCCTGTATTAATCAAACAGTATCCATGATGTATTATAAGTATGTACTATGATGTTGTAAAAATGTTAGTAATGCACTAACACACTCTCCAAAGCTAAGAATACAGCATCCATGGGACCAGACGACATCCCAGGCTGTGTACTACATGAACTACAAAATGAACTGGCACCTCACCTAAGTGTCATGTTTAATCATTGCCTCACCTCAGGATTGGTGCCCACTGAGTGGCGCACAGCTACAGATATCCCACTCCACAAGGGGGGATCCACCTTGGATCACAGGAACTACCACCCCATCAGTCTGATCTGCAAGACCATGGAACGTATTATCATGGAACTTATAAACAAAGATATTGGCAACCATCAAACACTGGACCCCATGCAGTTTAGGTTTGTGAAGGGCTGATCTTGTCTCCTGAACCTGATTGACTTCTTGAAATCAGTCTCCAGAGCTGTGGACAAGGGTAAAGTGGTCCACACAGCCTATCTGGACATCGCCAAGGCCTTCGACACCATCCCCCTCTCTGGAATCATAGATAAACTTACTAAGCTGGACATTAATCCCTACATCACTCGATAGGTTGCCAACTGGCTTACTGACAGAACCCACACTGTAAATGTAGCTAACTCCAAATCCAGCTCCAGACAAGTGACAAGTGGAGAACCTCAGGGTTCAGTCCTGGGACCGCTCTTGTTTGGCATCTACTTCTCTGAAGTACAGGCCAACACTAAGGGACTCTGGCTAACAAAGTTCGCAGATGACTGCAAGCTGGGAACCATTACTGAATCCCCAAATGATGTGGATATTCTGCAAAAGGGCCTTACAGAAACAGATGCTTGATGCCAGAGCCCAAGCTCAGTGCCAAGAAATGTATAGTTATCCCCTTTGGGAAAAAACATGTACCCATGAATTACCACATAGGTGGCAGTACACTAAACACTGAAAGTGTGATAAGAGACTTAGGGACACAGGTGGACAGCGGTCTCACCTTCGATAACCACATCGCCACAATAGTCAAGAAATCCTTCTATGTGGCACACTTCATCACTAAGGGCTTTTCATTCAGAAAAAAGGAGGTCATTGTCCCACTGTACTCATCCCTCATTAGACCCGTTATAGAATACAATGTCCCATTTGGTATGTACCCCTCAAGACATCTGCAACAACTGGAAAGGCCACAGAAATACCTCACTAAAAGAATCACAGGCCTAAAGCTGATGCCCTACGCTGACAGCCTTAAAAAACTCCACCTATACTCTGTCACGTATCATCTACTCAGAGGCGATCTCTGCTTAACATACAAGACCATGTCAAACCCAGAGCTGTCGGACATGCTACACTTAAAGAAATCCCAATCCCTCAGAGACACACACACTCCAGGGATCTAAACCTTGTCATCACAATGAACAAAACATGCTGGAGGGATAGGTTCCTGACCCAGAGACTCCCCAGCCTCTGAAACAGACTACCCATACATGTCAAGCAGAGCACCCTTTTGGCCCTCTTCAAAAGGAACCTTGATGACTAAATGGGAGGTAGGAAATTCACCCCAGGGATCACGTAAGTCACCCTTCTAGACAGGAGTTCAGGGAAGTAAATACTGTGGGAAGAAATAGCTAGGGAATTGTTATGGCTAGGCTTGTATAGGCCCTAGGGCTGATAGCCTAGTACCATCCTATGAACCTTTGAACCTATAATTACATCCAGTGATAGAAATTTCCATTTTTCAAACTGGAATAGCCAACTAATCTTAGTTCAAACAAAACTGCTTGCTCATGTAAAATAATAACTGTGCAAAAATGTATAAATAAAGTCCAGATTACAAGGAGAATGTAGATCACTAAATCTAACCCTTTTTCAAATAAACGTAAGAAAAATGCACAGTTATACTCCTTCATTATAGTCATTAGTCTCGCCATGTACAGCAATGTCCCCTCGAAGAGAGTCTTGCTGAATGTACAAAACCACTATATTCTGCAAAAACCTTGAACAGCAGATGAGTTGTAAACCACACTCTGTATCTCAATGTGCCATTAATTTTCTCCTTGCTTATGGCACACATAAAATAATGTCCACATCAATGAAAATCCTGCTGAATATACAGGACCACTATATTCTGTGATAGACGCAGACAGCAAATGAATTGTAAACCATTTGCTATATCTTTCTATGCATTGTTAATCTTGTCCTCACAACTAGAAATGGAGATAGTTGCAAAGATGTAATTCATTTCTGCCAACATCTAAAAGGGATTACTACAAACCAAAACGTTGTCACAAAAGGGCCATGATAAAAAAATAGGTTAACTCTGCCACCAAATGACTGCAGAACCAACAGAGATTAAGGATAAAAGAGAAGGAACAAATGAACGTATCCAAAACTCATCTCCTTACGTACAGCAGGGTGCATTGGCCAGAAAACATCTAAAATTAATAAAAAAATGAAGGCAACACTTATCTTAGTCCCAGTTGGAATGTATAAAGTTATACACAATACATCACGATTTATCCTGCAAATTGCAGGATAAAAAAATAATCCAGACTGGTTTCAGCTAACAACTGCCTTCATCAGTATATCTAATATGTTGGAACAAAAAGTAAACTTAAATACTCTACAGTCAAATGCATCCAATTCTCATTGATTGATTACAAATACCCATTCAGTCCACGTGAAAACCTAGTCTGATAATCCACGATTTTTCTTTTTTTATTTAGAATATTATGCCATCCTAACTTATTCCGTCTATAGTGTGAGATTTTATCTGTTATAACATAAGTGAACGTTGCAGTTGAATGTCTATTGGTATGTTTATATAATGTTTTGGATGTACGCCAGGTACATGTCCCAATCCAAAACAACAAGAGCGCTTCCCTTATCTGCTGTGTTGATTACCACCTTTCTGTTCTTTTATAAATTCTTTAAAGCTACTTGTTGTGGTTTGGACAATTTACTTTTAATCATCTTAGCATGACTTCTAAAGCTGAAGTGTAGATCTTTAAGTACCTAATGTTGAAAGGTTGCAACATACTTGTTAGCTGAATTTACAACACCAAATACTTCTAACCATGTTAATATAGCATCTACACCCAGCTATCTCCTGCCTCAATATCATAGAATAGCCCACATTAGATATAACTCTCTCAATCCCAGAAAATCTCTAAACATATACTGTAAATCCCCAAATCCTAGATTTCAAATACAACTCCTCTCTTTAAAAGCTGGAGACATTCACCCAAACCCAGGCCCAACAAGTACTAATACCACTCAACTCCTCAACCCCAATCCCTCTAACATTCACTCCCTTACCAAACCACCAACCTCACTCTTAACAGCTCACCTCAGTGTACGAAGTATTAATAACAAAGTTGCACAACTCCATGCTCTCTTGGAACTCCACTCCTTTGACATTCTATGCTTAACAGAAACCTCGTTAAAACCTGTTACTAAAGACAATGAAGTCATCCCACCTGGCTATAACATCTTACAACTTGCCCGTGAAGCTAAGAAGGGCAGTGGGATTGCTATTTTATTTAAATCATGCCCACAAATTACTACCTATGATTATAAACCATCTCAAGTTTCTAATGCTGAAATTCTTATTTCCAAACTTCAAATTAACACTTTCAAATCCATTTATATTATCTGCATCTATCTACCTCCTGGCAATAACAGTGCCACCATAGAAGATATCCTTTGCTAGTTATCTCATAACTTACCCCAAGAAACCATAATCCTAGGGGATTTTAACATTGATTGGAAGTGTTTCAGCGGTAGCCACCCAACCACCCATATTAACCTTTTTGTTTGTTCTCAAAAAATTACCTCCCCTACCAGGATAAACAAGCCTAATAAGAAAGAAAGTACCTTAGACTGGATTCTCATAAAGAATCTTACCCAGACTTATGAAGCTGGAACCCTCCCTGATGATGTGAGTGACCACTAACTCACCTACATAATCAGGCATAAGACCAATCTATCCATTCCAACCATTTGTAGGACAATTAGAACCAAGAAAAACTTTAACCCTGATCTCTTCCAAAGCGAACTAAGTGCATGTAACTGGTCTCCCTTAAAATACCTCCCACTGGAGGAAGCTGTTAAATACTTTAATTCTAGCTTCCTAGCCATACTTGACCACTATGCTCCAACCTGCTCTATCAGAATTAGAACTAAATCCGCCCCCATGGCTTTCAAAAGAAACCAAGCAAAAAATCCATCTCAGAAATAAATACTGGAACAAATGGCGAATGACTAAAAACCCAGTAGACCAACAAAACTTCAGAGAGCTGAGAAATGACACTAAAAAAGCTATACTGTCTGACAAAAGAAACTACTACCTACAATTCCAGCAGACTCACCATAATAGACCACAAAAGTTCTGGGTGAGTATTAACCAGCTATTACACTCAGGTCAATCTATTACACCAAACCCACAAGGCACAGACCTGGAAAATCTCAGGCATGCTGCCAATGCCTTTAATACCTTTTTCACTGAGGCCATTCAAACACTTGCCAGTCGTTATCATCTCATAACTTTACTATATCTAACTCTACCCAACCCCCTCCATTTCTCTTCCAACCAGTCCCAACAACATATATTCTTACCCTTATCCAAAAACTGAAACCATCCTCTCCTTCAGCAGACCAACTACCCGTTGAATATCTACAGAAAGCAGCCAAATCCATCACCTATCCCATTTCCATCCTGATCAATAGAACCAACAGTGAAGGGCACATCCCTAGTATCTGGAAAGTCTCCCATATTATCCCCCTACATAAAGGCGGAAGCTCTACTGAATTCTCCAACTACCGTCCCATAGCACTACTTTCTCCTTTGGCAAAGATCATGGAAAAATGTATTCAAAGGAAAATGCTAGATCACCTAATCATAATTTACTATCCAGCTGTCAGGATGGTTTCAGACCTTCCCACAGCACTACTACTGCCCTCCTTTCCTTTACTGACTGTATTAACAAAAAATGTAACCACAATATGCTTTCCTCTGCATTGTTTATTGATCTGTTCAAGGCATTCAATATGGTAAATCACCAGATACTTATAAATATCCTTAAATCCCTGTCACTAGATAAACATGCTATAAAATGGTTCAAGACCTACTTAGATAACAGACAACAGGCTGTGCTTTGGCACAACAGTCTATCTACCCACCTGCCTGTTAACCTTGGTGTCCCTCTAGGGTCCATATTAGGACCCCTACTTTTTTCTATATTTATCATTGACCTTCAGTTAACAATCCCCCAAGCTGCATGCATATCCAACATGCAGACGATTCCACTCTTATATGCTCATCCACATCCAGATCTGAACTTCACTCCCTTACCGAAAAGGTGCTTAACACAGTTAAACAATGGTTTACACAGCACTGTCTCCTCCTGAACCCCCCAAAAAATAAACTCCTCCTTTTTACTCCTACTCATAAGTCCCCCCCAATAGATTTCACAGTAACATCCAATAACGGTACTTTCATATCACCAGAACCTACAACCAAACTACTAGGTATCACCATAGACAACAACCTCAACTTCGACCCCCATATCACTGATACTATAAAAACTGTTAACAGAAAACTAGGCTCTCTCTATAGGATCAAACCCCTCCTCTCTCCTTCATCTAAAATAACTGTTGCTCACACTCATTTAATCTCTACTCTCCTCTATGCCTCACCCATATATGTATGAATCTATCTAAAAACAACCTCAATAAACTGGAAAATTCCTACAATAACATAACCATATTTGCTACAGGAAACCCATTCAGAACCCACCACTGTTATAATCTAAAGCAGCTAGGATGGCTTGAACTGCAAAATCCGCTTAAATTCCACCAACGGACCATTGCCCATAAGACCCTTTACCAACTTTCCAATACTCCCATACTATCTACCTTCATCATCCCCTGTAACAATCTGAGGATCTTACGATAATCACATAAACTTCTTGTAAATATGTCTAAATCTAATAACAGGGCTGGGGACCCCCTCTTCTCTAATACTGTCAGAAAAGCTTGGAACCTTCTTCCCAGTGAACTTTCCTCAATTCCCTCTATATCACTTTTCAATAACAAACTAAAACTCTTCCTCAGAATACACTGTTTGTGCCCCTGTACTAAACCTGACTATTGTACCCCTGTGCTAAACCTGACTAATCAACTAGCTCTTCTAACTTGGTTCTGCCTACCCTCTACTTCTCATTTAACAAGTTCTATTTTCCTTAAATTTAAACATAACCTTGTAACAATTACATTATAACCTGCCTTCTTTTTTATATTATGTATTACCTGCATTTTTTGTATTGTACCTGCATTTTTTTGTACTATGTTATGAATGTCTGCCCTCTTTGATTATCTCTGTACTGTACCTACAACATGCATTGTACATATTAATTTTTGTATATGAGATTTTGTTTTTGTTTTCACGGAGCTTATTTCCCCGGGCCTCTACTGAAAATGGACATATATCTAGTTAGACTAGCCCGGTCAACAAATGTAAAATAAATAAATAAAAATGTAAAATAAAATAAAATAATATTTTTAGTATTTATATATTTGGAAATTGTAGGTCTGACCGAGTAGATTACCTTGCAACATACACATGTTCTGCATTTTACATTGGCCAAACATCCTGGCCACTGAGAACACATATTTATGAACATATGAGTGATATCAAGAATAAATGTACATCCAATGCATTATATAAGCATACCAAAGACAATCAACTGCAAAGTTCACTTTTGCTATAATATATAACATTTTACACAATAGAGCAAATAAGTTAGCGTGACATAATATTCTAAATGAAAAAGAGAAATCTTGGATTATTAGACTGGGTGGATTATTTTCACCTGGACTGAATGGGTATTGGTAATCAATCAATGAGAAATGGATCCATTTGACTGCAGAGTATTTAAGTCTGCTTTTTGTTCCAACTTATTAGATACACTAAAGAAAGGAGTTGTCTGCTGAAACCGGTCTGGATTATTTTTTATCCTGTAATTTGCAGGATAAATTGTGATGTATCGTGTACAATACATTTATATATTCCAGCTGGGACTAAGCTGAATGCTAGGTTTTTTTTTTTTTAATTTTGGATATTTTTTGGCCGTTGTACCCTACCATATGTGCGGAGTTCAATTTTGGATATTGTATCAAAAGCCTTGGCCATGTTGAGGTAGGCGGTATGCGCATTTTAACCTCATCCTTTACCTTGGTGACCATCATGATGAAGTCTAGCAGGTTAAGTAGGCAAGATCTTCCCCTAAAAAAACAAACTCTGATAGGTCCAACATCTGTAGTTTGTCATTGTCCTTGTTTATCATTTCCATGCTAAACGTTCCATATTAGATTGGTCAGACTGATGGGTCTGTAGTTCCTGAGGTTGGTTGACGGTCTGCCCTTATGAAGAGGGATGACCATTGTGGTCTTCCATTCACTTGGTTAGTAAACTTTATGGAGAATGTGTATGAAGGATGCCTTAAGTGGTCAGGATAGATCATGTTTTAGACTATTTAGGAGGAAAACTGGGATATTATTGGGAACCTCTGATGTGGTGTTTTTATCCCTGGTGAGAGCTACCAGAACTTGTTCTCTATTAATAGTGGGGGGATGCTAGAGGGAATTTCATAGAAGTTAGTGGAGGGGGGGGGGGTGAAGTTAGATCTAAGTTTAGCAGCCTTTAAATTTGCCATACCTCCCTGGTCTGTGAAGGTGGTGCCATTTACCATCAGATCTACACACTGCTGAATGTTACCTTTAAAGTTCCTGACATAGCTGAAGAAGGCCTTGTGATTGCCTTTGGCCTGAGAGGCTATCCACACCTCCTAATTGGCGTTGTTGGACTTAGACCTCTTAATTTCTTTTTTAGTTGAAGCAGGGAACTTTTGTCTCTGTGAGAGGTACTCTTTATGATTTTGACCATGACTATTTAGATTTTCTAATAACCCTGTTGAAGTTATTTTGTTGTTGGATCTGGACTTACTTCTGATCAGTAGAGCAGCCTCAGTGCATCCATGTACACATTTATAAAAGGTTTCTGTGAATAATTCTGCATAGGTAGCTGTGTTCTCAGAGTTGGGGGAGCCTCGTACTTTGACAAACTATCATTTAATAGGATGTAGTTTGCATTAGAATAGTTCCTGACTGTTAGAGGTTTAGTTTAATTTTCTGGGATGATTTTTATTTTGAAGGCAACAGATTTGTGATCCAACCTCACCAGTGAGGATGTGAAAAGCAGGGTTCTCCCATGTCTGTGAGTACTAGGTCCAACATGTTAGATTCTCTGGTTGTTCGTGCACTATCTGGTCCAAGGTATTTAGGCTGACAAAATGCAAGAATATTTGCACCTGCAAACTAGATGCAGTGTACATTTCCCACTCTACAGATGGGTAGTTAATGACTCCCTTTTTTAATTTCTTCAAATCTTTCGGGATTCTACTGTGATGGCAATGGACCCCATTCTTAAGTCAAAGTACAATTAAAGTTCATGAAATTAGTATTGTTTCAATCTGTGATGTCAGCCAGAAGTGCTTTTTGCAGAACCCACAATGTGCACAGTAATGACTCCTTCTGGAATTCGTATAGGGTTACATGTATTGGTAACATATCTAAATAGGATTGTAGATTCTTTTTTTGATAAGACCCATTGCTCCTACTACTATTGGAGCTGTCTGGGTATCTTTCTTCCACATTGCTCTCATTTCTGCCTGCAGATCCTGATATTTTATGACTTCCTGTATCTCTGTAATCAAGACACTGTAATCACTGGGTGTGGCAATTTCAATGATCAATGCTACTCTTGCCTTCTTTTCTTAGACCACTAGATCCATTTTTCTAGCATCTATATTTTGAACTGTTGGTAACGGATGATCCCATGTGATGTAACTTCTTCATTTTCTATGTTGCTTTGTGGGTCATGTTGCCAGTGTTTTTCAGCCACTTCAATGTCATAATGTTTCCCATGTCTCCCATGATGCTTTGTGGCTGATGTTGCCAGTGTTTTTCAGCCACTTCAATACCATAATGTTTCCCATGTCTCCCATGATGCTTTGTGGCTGATGTTGCCAGTGTTTTTCAGCCACTTCAATACCATAATGTTTCCCATGTCTCCCATGATGCTTTGTGGCTAATGTTTCCAGTGGTTTTCAGCCACTTCAATGCCATAATGTTTCCTGTCTATCCCATGAGTAGGGTATTTGATTGATGTTGAGAACCACAAGTAGGTCCAGGTATGACTTATGAGCTCTCTGTGCCATAGAGGGTGACCTGTAATTAGATAAGATATGGTAGGGACCTTATCTATGGAGATTTGAACATGGATGAACTGCAGGGCAGTTACATTTGCTGCTAATGTAAATTGAGACACCTCCACCTTTTGTCACTGTCTGTGCTGATGCTGGCCTAAATGTATGGAAGGCACTGTGACCTTGCACTGCCAAAGTACTTTTAGCAGCTTTAAACCAAGTCTCAGTAACAGCACAGGTTTCTACATTCTCAGGAGTGAGGAGAGCTTGTAGGATGTGCAGATTTTATTAAGTGTCCCAGACTACCTCTCAACTGTCCCTGATTTTCAGGGACATCCCTGATTTTCAGGGACATCCCTGATTTTGACTCGAATTTTACCCCTGTCCCTCTTAATACCTCCTAAAACTAGTGACTTTTGGAGGAAAGGTGGTGAATTACACTTAATGAATAAGGACAATAATTAAGAATTATAAACTACTTTTACTTCAGAAAATGTGTATTAATTCATATGCTCTGATTCTGTCAATGTTTCAAGTTAATAGCACTAATATTTTAAAATTGTCCCTAATTTTTCCTTAACTTGCCGCTGATTCTGTTGAAATCTGTCCCCAATTGGTTGAGAGGTCTACACGTTAAAGTTGTTTATTATAGCAATAACCCACGCCTGGGTGTGGGTAATGCTAAATTTACCCATGGTTGGCGTGGTTTGGTCCCGAGGGTGAAGCCCGAGGGACCAAACAAAGCCAACCGTGGGTAAATTTAGCATTACCCACACCCAGAAGTGGGTTATTGCTATTATACCAAGACATTATTTAAGAAAAGAAACTGTTACTTTTCTTAAATAATGGCATAGTATAATGCCTGTTTACTGCCCTTCCGCAGATGTCTGGCATCCGCGGCAGTTCTGATGTACTGCACGCCTGCGCAGTACATCAGAGCTGTGGGCAAAAGCAATGGAGAAAGCAAGATCTCCGTTGCTTTTTTTTAGTGTCTCGCTATGTTAAATGAGTTTAACATAGCGAGACACTAAAAAAAGCAATGGAGATCTTGCTTTCTCCGTTGCTTTTTTTTAAACACTGTCTCGCTATGTAAAATGGGTTAAACATAGCGAGACAGCTTTAAAATAAGCAACGGAGATCTCCGTTGCTTATTTTAAAGCTGTCTCGCCATGTTAAACCCATTTAACATAGCGAGACAGTGTTTAAACGAAGTTATACTAATGGAAAAAGTCCGGGCGACCGGACCTTTTTCCATTAGTATAACTCGATTTACAACGGGCACGCTGGCCAATCAGCATGCACGTTTTGGGGGGGTCATGGTATAATATTTTTTTTTTCACTATGTTGGTAGTTTTGCCAATTTGGCATTGCCTAGAAGGGCTCTAAGGGCATGGATAAAGTTTTAGCCAGTATCCAAAAGCCTGTGCTGGCCATCCTTGGCAAAGTATTGTTGTCTGTTAACCTTGTCCTCCCAAGATGATAGATATCGGATCCCCTGGAATGACACTAGAAACTAATCTAATTATTATATTATTGAGTTAATTGATATTAGGTTCATAGGTTCATACTAGGCTATCTGCCCAAGGGCATTTATAAGCCTAGCCCATAGTTATGTGGCTTTCGCCACCCCTTTAGTTTGAATAAAAACTATGCCTATCATTTTGCTGTGCCTCTGTTATTATTATAACTATATAACTATAATAATAATTATAACTAATAATAACTATAATAATAATAATTATTATTATTGCCTCATATTATTATACAAACGTTTGTGAAGCTTTTCTATATATGATTCCAGTGAAAATGGGCCTTAAAATAGGCCTCAACTGAGCTGAACAGCCCAGTTATCAAAGAACGCATGTGAAAAAGGGAAAACAAATAAAAAAAACCTAATGAATAAACAAATGAACAACTAAAATGTTCACGAGTTGTTTCACAGCCTGCACAGTCGTTTTGCATTATTTCATTGCATACCACACTTTCAATCATTTCCTCTCATTCATCCTATGTAGCTTGTTAGTTGTAACATTTTAGTTATGTTAATTCCAAAATGGTAGTCAGAAGGTTTTGAAACATTGTCAAGTTACTGTTGTGCTTTTCCAAACTCAGAAAATGACATTTTAAGGTTATTTAGTGGGCGAGATTTATTTTCTTCTGTGATTTGGTATCATGTAGGCAAGACACAATACACAGGCAAAGTGATACTAGACTGAAAAGAATTGTTGTAGTTATAATAACGGTATTATTATTTATTGCACATGTACTCAGTATTTTTTCTTGTCAAGGCCAGTGGAAATGTTCGTTTACCTTTTTCATTTTCTTTTTCATTAATACAGATCTAGAATCAGACAGCCCCTCTCCCTACACCTGCCTTAATTTGGACCATCCAACACTAACAGTGAACCAGCCAATTGGAATACCCTGCCATGGCATTTCCAATCGAATGGGCATGCACTCACCACCTCCGAGGCCGCTACTTGACAAGGATTTCAATGGCACTTTTGAAAGCCAGCCTGCCAGATACATAGATCTTGGTGGCAGCAGAATTCTTGAGTGTCCAAGCATCAAGATTACTACGATATCTCCTGAGGGAAGCCAGGGAAATGGACATTATGGAAAAGACTTTAATGGCAATAGCTGGAACACTTTCTCAGCTGATGGTTCCACAAAAGATCACATCTACTTACAGCTGGATCCTTACACTTATAGAGACACCTCTCCAAGTCCTGCTAGCAGTCCATCGTCACGGAGCTGGTTCTCTGATGCATCATCCTGTGACTCCCTGCAGCAGATTGATGATTTTGACTCTGAGCTGAATGAAGCTGCCTCACATTTTAGCCTAAACTCCCCTCTTAGCTCTCCAAGAGGGTCTCCCAGGCCTTGGCCAACAGAGGAACAGATGGGATTCAGCACTAGGGGCTTCTCTCCAGGTCCTCTGTTTCCATCAAGACAGTCTTCTTGTCCATCTCCAAGGGATGAAAACTGGTTAAGTCCACAGACTTCATCAAGATCTTCTTCTCGTCCTAACTCCCCTTGTGGCAAAAGAAGGTATTCAAATTCTGATGCATTCTCCACTACCTCTCCCCATCTATCTCCTGTACCTTCCCCAAGTCTCTCACGTCGGGGTAGCTTCACTGATGAATCATCTACAGGGGACTCTTCATCAGTAAAAAATCCATCCACAGGGTCTAGTTCCTCATCTTCTGAGTATGGGACTCCAGAAATAGACAGCATTCCTCAAAAGGCTAGGAAGACATCTGCAGAGCAAACAGTAGCCTTGATGGGAAAAGAGAACCAGAATTGTAATGGATCCATTAAAGCTTACTCTCCAATGGTGGCTGGTACAGACGAAGGTTCTGGATCTTATTGTTCCATCAGGAAGGAAAGTACTGGGATGGATTACCTGGCTGTACCATCACCTCTTACATGGTCCAAAGCAAGGATCGGAGGGCATAGTCCCATCTTCAGGTATTTTACTGCAATTTCATTTTACATAAATGCATATACTTTGTCAAAAAATTAAGACTGAAATAATTTTGTTTATTTTACTGTATTATTTATCCCCTGGAAGGCATTAAGATATTAAGAGTTTTGGACCTCTTTGAACAGACCATCAGCTGCTACTGGTGTCTCTCCCTGAGCTCAGATGCTGGGGTCGCTCCTGACCCCCCTGCCCAGACCTAATCTAAAACACTCCCATTTCTGTGAAGAGATTGGCATGTTGCAATGCAAATCTTATCCCATTTCTGTGAGGAGATTGGCATGTTGCAATGCAACATTATTCTAATAAACATAAGAATTTTGCAAACATACTCATCAATCAAGCAATGCTCTTAGTTTGTTACATCACTTCTGCACTAACCCAGGTCTGTGTGAGGATTCTTATTAATCTCTGAGTGAAGCACTCTTTCCAACTGGTTGAAACAACTTAAATTCATGGTTCAAAATTCAGGGTCATTCATTTCAGAACCACTGCTGTGCCTCGTGGGTCCCTGCTGGGATTTCATTTATTTCACTTCCATTTCTAAGAAATGCACATAACCTACCTAGAGTATTTACATTCTCCGATGATTTTAAGTGCGCAGCTATTATCAGCCATTTGACTGATAACATGTTCCAAAAAAATTTGATAAATTCTGAGTGTTGTAAGAGTTCTGCAGGAAACTCGCCTATGATATTGTTTGGGTCTAAGGGACTCTTGTTCTTAATTTGATTAATTCAACACTACTGTGGTGGCAAAATGTAATTTTAATAATCATGGTTTATATTGTCAGGGAAGCTTAAAGTGTACTATATGAAAGTGTTTGACTGTTGTACAAATGTGTGCAATGAAAATATTTTGCAGTAAGAACTAGAAGCAGGCATACCCTGGTACAGTGGCATTTTACATCTGCATTTTCTACTTGGAGTTATATCATCTAGTGGCAAAACAAATTACACTTAATAATAAATTTGAATAAACTTAGAAAATGCAATACTCTCCATAACTGGAGCAAAAGTGAAAACTAGCTTGTCTGTTTTCCTAAACTCACTCAGATTCTTAAAGGAAACTCTGTTGATGGAGCACATTACATTACAGCACAAAACTTCCCACTCGTTTGATGATACAAGAGAATAAACCTATATATTTTGTTTTAAAAGCATTTAACATTTTACCTCCCCTCCATCCTTATAATTCTCTTTCTTTCTGCTTATCTCATTCATTGTTTAATCCCTCTGTGGATTCTTTCTAGAGCAATCATTCTTGTACTTCATTACCCAGATGTAGAACCTTCTCTATGAAAAAATTAGTGACAAAGATGTAGAGAGTAGTAAATCTCCCCTCCACCCATCTGCTGCCTGTTCCTCTTCCTTCCCCCTCTGTCCTTCCACTTCAGGATGACTCCTTCACATTTCTTTGATGTGAATCAGGTGCACCAGTTTCATGTCCAATTTTTTTTAGGTTTTAAGTAAGAGCACCTATAACTCCTGGA